>NW_025764492.1:0-148794 GCF_021365365.1 Ilyonectria robusta
TGGGCGGGCTGGAAGTCTCTTGAGCAAGGGGGCCGACACCCAAGGCTCGAACCAACTACACTGCATATCCACGTGGATGGATGGATTTTATTTCGCCCGGGGGGACACACCCCAGAGGGCCTTTGCGCTAAGCTATTTCGTTCGTACAGTTCTTCCATAATCACCCGAAGCCCCAAAATTTCACTTTTACTAACTGGTCCAATCTGGTGTATATGCCGTGACAGGCCTGCTTGAAGGCCAATTTCCCCAAGTGTTCAGCATCCTATCCTCAGCAGCTGAAGCCCGGTCTGTCAAAATGAGACTGTATGATGTTAGTAGGATTCAATCTGAATAGTTAGTGTGCCTGAGGCTTCTGGTCCATGTCAAGCCTCCCCGTTGCAATGGCAAATTTGATCGTCGCCCGTACTGCCCGCATGTCCTGGTGCCCATTTGTCATCGTCAGACGCTGCCTTTCCTCCCAAGAAGAACGAGAGGTTTCCCATCTTTGCTTGTGGGCATTTCAGCATGCCTTCCCGTTGCTTTGTCCACTTTGTGCATCTGAATAGAAAATGTTTAACTGTCTCGGATGCTTGACCACATTCGCACATATCCGATTCTACTGCGCCGATGTTGTGCAGAAAGCTGTTTAGTCTTGCCATTCCGGTGCGGAGCTGGATCAGCACATCTGCTTCTTTCCTCTTCAGCAGGTCATATATAGTACGGGTATGCTTGCCAGGGAGTGCCATGTCTATCGTCGTCGAGTATTTCCCAGCTCTTCCTGGCGGCATTCTTGTTTGCTGCTGCTTGGTTATGACTAGTCTTATCCTCGTGGATCTTGCTTGATACAGTGGTATATCTGGTCTGCAGTCTCTTTCAGTGGCCCGCCGGGCTGCTGCTTTGGCTTTTGGTCCTAGTGCGAAGTCTTCTTCGCCTGCTGGAACCCACATCATCTGGAGAGAGTTGCCCTCGTCTTCAAGGCGCCCGACATGGTCGTAGATTTGCCGAATGGCCTGTTGGCCGGATTGTTGACGCGGCCGCCGTATGGCTTCTAGTGCGGAACGGTTGCTCGTCACGACGGTTATAGTCCGTCGACGCAGTCCGAGTGGCATGCATCTCAGCGCCATCTCTATAGCTCCCAGCTCGGCTATGTATAGGTTCAGCTCCTCCGTCGACCCAAGAGTGATGGAGTAGCTGGCCACTAGTTCGTCGGCATTGTTGAGGGCCGTATCTCGTACGACACCTCCCATGCCTACCATGCCCTCTCTCTGCGAGGAGCAGGTGGCAATGACTATGCCATCCACCCTCTTTGCTTCTTCCACCGCTCTCTCCCGGTCACGGTCGCACGACACCGGGATACGGTCTCTCCATGGCGGTAACGCGTACTCCCGAATGATCTCTATTCGTTCAGTGGCTGTTTCCCCTTGTACTTGAGCAATCCTCTGCATCGGCGACACGAATCGGCGACACACTTTCATCACCTTCAGTGTCGCCAACGGGTGTGTCCTGGGAAGGGTCCGGAGGTTGATCCAGAACCTTGTTGCTGCTTGCGCATGCCGTTCTTGCACCGGTTGGATGCTAGCTTCGGCCTCTGCCACCGCCGTTGCGACGGTCCGGAAAGCTCCCGTGATCGCCTGTGCTCCGATCATCTGTGCCTTGTCCAGCCAAGCAGCTTCTCTAATGCCACATGAGTGCGCCCACACGCTGGACGCATAGTCCATGGTGGGAGCTACTGTTGCTACGAACAGTTGTCTCGCCGTCCGCGGTGACAGCATCTTCAGTCTTCTCAGACACATAGCAGCCGAGAGCCCCTTTGCAGCGGCTCTAGCTATGTGTTCCTTGTACCGCAGTTTCGCGTCCACGACCACTCCCAGGATCTTGGCGCTCGCCTTGGGCTTGACTACTTTTCCTTTGATCATGAACGGTTTGTCGCTGGTACGCGCGGCGTTTCGAGTGAAATGCACGATGGCCGTTTTGTCTCCGTTGAACGTCGCACCGCTCCGTCTTTCCCAGCCCAGTGCTTCGTCTATAATTGATTGGATGCCGGCTCGATTCTCCTCCGCTGTTGATCCCACCACCCAGGCTGAGTAGTCGTCCACGAATGCCATCGAACCACCTTTTGCGTTGATTCTTCTCTGCACCAAATCTGCATTGAAGAACAGGAACAACACCGGCGACAGCGGTGATCCTTGCGGGAGACCTGCCTGTGGCAGCTCCCGTAGCTGCGACGTGTGTCCATTTACCACCACGGTGGCCATTCGTCCAGAGCAGAAGGCGTCAATCCATCTCACCAGTCCATCAGGTATGCCTCTCGCCTTCAGCCTCTCCAGGAGTCGTTCTTTGAACACTCCGTTGTAAGCGCCTTTGACGTCGAAACTGATCAGACTGAGCACCCTGCCGGCCCTCCATGCCTTATAGATCTGCTCCTGCAGCAGAACCAGTGCTTGTTCGGCTGACCTTCGCTTCCTTGCCCCGAAGTGGTTTGCGGGCAGCAATCCATAGCTTTCCACTACATAGGATATCCGCTCTGCAACGACTGCCTCGAGTATCTTGCCCAGTGTCGACAGCAGCGATATCGGTCTCCATGCTTTGGCCACTGTGTAGTCTCCCTTGTCTGCTTTCTTTAGCGGGATGATCTTCGCACTCCTCCACTGGTGGGGTACCGCACCATCCTTGAGGGATGTGTCGAAGAGGTGCAAGACTCGGTATCTAACCACTGGCCAAAGCTGTTTCCACACCATTGCTGGCAGACCATCCTCTCCAGGCGCTTTCCAAGGTTTCGCTGCTAGCACTTTTTGTTCAACTTCCTCCATGGTGAGGTCTGGCATGTGCACTTCCGTCCGTTGCGGTCGGTCGCCTTCATCTTCAATCCTGGCCGGCAACGGCGGGAAGAACGTGCTGAGCAGCTCCTCTGCCTGCTCCACCCTATCTACCGTGGTGGAGCCGTCTTGTCTCTTCAAAGGGGGCACTCTGTCGTCCATAGCGCATATTCCGGGTTTCAAGTACGTAGCCGCCTTCCATATGTTGACATCTTCTGCCAGGAATTCGTCCCAGTGCAGTTTCTTCTGTTTCCGAATGGCATCATGGTACTCCTTGGATGCTTCCTTGGCCCGTCCTTCCAGGTCGGGCCTCACCTGGCCTGCTCGCCGCTGTGCCCTAGCCTGATTCCGCCATAACGTGTACACCCGCCGAAGTCTTGTCAAATCCTTCGTCCACCAACACTTCGCGTACGGTACTGGTTGTGCACGGGGCGTCAGCTCGTGGATCGCTTCGAGGATGACCCTCATTAACTGGTCTGTCTGTTCCTGCACGCCGACAGTCCAGGGGAGCTCTTGGAGATTGTCCTCCACCTTGGTTCTGATTGCTGTCCATGGTGCATTCTTGAACAACAGTCTTTCCGTGACAATCCGATCAGGCATCGCGAGATCGAACGTCGTTTGGATCGCCCGGTGGTCCGATCCGTGTTCTGTCGGGTGTATGGAGCACGTCACCATTCCGTCTGCCACCTCCGCCGTCGCCAGCATCAGGTCGATTGTGCTTTCCTTGTCGGGGCCTTGCCATGTCTTTGTGCCTCTCGGGAGCAGGCTGCAAAGACCGTGTTCGTTCATGAGGTCGATGATCGGTTCGGCCTCGCCTTGCCTTGCTAAGGCCACATCGTCTCCTCCCCAAAGCCGGTCGTGTTGATTAAAATCTCCGGCCAGTATGACGTCCACCGCCATCCCTGTCCTGCTCCTGAGGTCGAGGATCACCCGGTGCAGGGTATGGCATGTATTTCGAAGAGCCTGGGGCTTGCGTCCCGGCACATACACTGACACAACTAACATTATTCGGTCCGGGAGTCGTATGGCTGCTGCTGTCAAGTCCGGGGACTGTATTGGTACTTGGTTGGCCTCCAAGTCCCTATTCACCCACAACATGCTCCGGATCGGCCATCTGCCATCTCTCCAAATCGTAGGGACCATTTTAATCCATCTGGGATGCCCCATAGGGACTGTTAATAGTTTGCCGTCACTTTTCCATGCCTGTGGTTCTTGGACCGCCACAACTGCAAAATCTTGGAGTCGCGTATCGTTCATTAGGCTCTCGTGTACCGTGTCCTGTTTTCTTACATTAAGTTGAATTACCTGGAATATCCTACTCATGCCGAGTAGGGTAGAGTTTCGGGCAGCTTCGACTGAACGACTCGTGCGGTCCACCACAGGGTACGCACTTGGGTACCTGCGTCTGGCACTCACGATGATGGTGGCCTTCGGCAGCGCACCTCGCACATACCCGATTCTTGCTGCACGAGAAGGCCTTGTGGCCAAGCTCCTGGCAGTTGTAGCATTGTATCGGTCCGGTTCTCCGCTCGAACATGCTGGTATAAGCCGATTCACCGGCTGCAAGGAAGTAGCGTTCCTGTAAGAGTCTCCTGGCATCGCTGTTTTTGGTGAGGTATACCACCATGGATCCATATGCCTTTGCGTTATCCTTGCGACTCAACCAGGCCATCTTGGCAATCTGGACTTCATTCTCTTGGCCCAAGGCTTCCATTGCTCCAGGAAGGACCTTGCCTTCCTGGTCCAGAACGGCGGTACGGTTGATATTGTCAACTTTGACTGGATACAGTTGGTCACGAAGGACTCTCGCACCTGGAGCCTTCTTGACCTCAATAATGGTCTTGATCTTCTTCAGTTCTTCCTCGTTCCTACCGATGACCCTCAGGCGGTTGGTATTTCGTCCATCTCTGGTCACTGCAACACATCGCCAACTAGGTTGGTCGCTAGATGTTCGCATTTCCTGTTCAATGGTCCTGCGAAGCACTGCTGGTGTAGCATCTCCGATATGATCCTCGGGCACCCTAGATGTGTCTACTGTGCAGAACACCGGTTCCGGGGTTGCTGATCGAACCGTGGATGGAGTTTGAGTGGTGATACTAGCAGGCGTCATTCTGGCAGCATCTGCATATGTCTGGCTAGGCGATCTTGCTGCATGAGCATTGGTCAAGGTGTCCAGCTGTAGCCGGGTCTGCTCCAACTCGCTGCAAACCAGGGTGAGCTGCTCTCGAGCCTGTGACAATTCTTGCGCCATCTGGGCCGTGGTCCTAGTGACTTCCTCAGCCATGCGGTCGCTAAGTTTTGTAAACTCGAGCTGAAACTCTGCCTTCATTGCTTCCATTCTTTGATTGAAATCCTGTTCCAGGAGTCGTTTCAAACCCTGGATCGCCTCGGTCATGCTGCCAGCTGCCTTAGGCGTGGTTCTTTTCTTAGTTCGCGTATGACTCAGAGCTCCCTCACTGCTCTCCTCCTCCTGCCATTCCATATCGCCTTTTTGCTGCTCGGACTCCAATGCCCTTGTCGTTCTGGTCCTTTTACGCAGGGGACGATGATATCCCCCGCCCGGAACATCCGGCTCGCCTTCCATGACGACAATGACGTCTGAAGCGGGGTTCGCAACTTCAGACATCCACCAAAGGCCTGAATCTCCGCCAAGCGGCTACCGGGTATTTCAAAAGTAATAAAGAAGATAATGAGATTTCGAGAAGTGTTTCGAATCGCCACTCTAGCAATCGTATCACATCCCTTCGTGGGCTCTCAACGGGGTGCGTGCGTGAGCCTAGGCGGCGCCGGCGTGGATGGATGGATTATGTAACGGCCAGCTCCATGGAGGCGCTCGCTACTCCATGGACTGGATGGAAATGGATGCACGGACCATCCATTTCCACGGCATGGATGTGTGGACGGTGGACGTGGAATGGATCGCCAGCCTGACGCCGGTGTTATGATGACGCCAGAAGGCCGCACCGCTGATGGCTTCGAGACTCAGCTAGGCATCAACCACCTCGCCCACTTCCTGTTATTCAATCTTCTCAACTCTGCCCTTTTGAAATCCAAGACACCGGAATTTAACTCTCGCGTTATCTTCTTGTCTTCTATTGCGCATCGCACAGGAGGACTCAACTTTGATAACATCAACCTCGATAATGCTTGTCACCCCTGGGTCGCATATAGCTAGAGCAAACTCGCCAACGTCTGGACCGCCAATGAGATTGAACGCCGCTATGGTGCACTTGGGCTCCATGCCTTCAGCGTCCAACCTGGCCCTACAGGTACTGGTCTATACCAGCACTTATCGGCAGAGGATATTGCCGCGTCGCAGTCAGACCCCGCTCTCGGTAAGATCTTTAAGACCCCCCAGCGGGGTGCTGCTATCTCGGTGTGGGGCGCTGTGGCGAAGGCCTTGGAAGGAAAGGGTGGCAAATATCTCGAGGATTGTCAGATCTCCAAGGAGTGGTATCCTGCATCTGGCGAGTGGGCACCAGGTCATGCTTCTTTTGCCTATGATGAGAAGAAGGAGGCTGAACTTTGGGCCAAGTCCGTGGAGTTGGTGGATTGAAGGAATGAAGTCGTCGATTCGATGCCATGGTGTCTGAGCAATATGCGTAGACAGCTATTACCCGTTGGCATTGTGGGGCTGGGCCGCCTACCAACCTCGTCCCAACAATGCCAACGGGTAGTAGAGTAGTCTCCCTAGTCCCGGATTCCTAGCCTGCCGGCATTAAAGACCCAGGTCTCTAAGAATCCGGTCTCAGGGGCTCAGATCCCTAGGAATCCGGTCTCAGGACCGGCGTTTCAGGCACCTCAAGGAAGTCGTCACAGCCCAGATAAATAGCTAGTCTCCCACCCACATAGATAGCAAGGCAAGGCATTCTATCACAAACTAAGCTGTTCCAACCAATCCATCTTGTTTGATACCAACTATTGACAATTGCAATCCGAAAACGCCGTGATGTATCCTCCACCTCAATTCTTTCCTTCCGTCCGCATAAACTTCGCAGTACACATATTCCAACACAAACCAGGGCCAGACGTGGCTATATATGCGTGTGGAGAGGGAGGATCCAACTTGAATTTGTGTTAGACAACGCCACCCCGGCGACCGAGACGTAACTGCCCTGCTATTTGTCTAGATGAGGGGAAATTTAGCTACTCTGAGGCCAAATATCATCGCACCCACGAAAACAGCTATCCACTCTGCTCTGAGCACACGCCACACACCAAAGTTCATTTTCCAGGTTGATGAAATCCATATATAGTTAACGGGAAGAAAATAGAGCTATCAGTCAAGTAAATCGTGTCTGGGAAGAAAGTAACACCTTCAGGATCCATAGCAAACCCATAGGAGTGATCATTGAGGTGACTGTTAGAGAAGTCAAGTGAAACTCAATACTCTTACTAGATCAGAAAATTGATGGTTCCAGTTTCTATAAGCATTATGAACCAGTCTATGGTAAATGTGGCAAGAAACTCGGCCAGTCTTCAAGGGCCATTTGGTCAATAGTGAAATCGCTTATCTAAATCGCGCGTTAGAAGAGCATACAGATTTGCGGAAAGGGTAATACCTCGTTGAAGAAATCAAGACCCCCGTATTCCATCTGTTGGGCCGAGGCAGGAAGTGGGTTTGAAGCCAGCAGGCTTTCTTGGTGCGCATTTGCACTCGAAACTACCTGTCGAGCCCAGGTCCTAAGGCTCGATGTGAAGGAGAACGATATTGCCCCGTCACTAGCATAATCTAGGTATCCGAAATAGCCAGCCACCATCTCCAATAAACTAAGATCTCTTGACGTATGCTCGGATCCTGGCGAATGGAGTATGCAAATAAACATGTTCATCATGCCTATCAAGGGGTAGCAGAAGAGAAGCCTAGAGAAGAGCAAATGTCAGCAAACAATCCCCCCCGCCGGGTAATGACAAGGGAGGATTAGGTAGGATTGGCAAGAGATGTCTCCATACAACATACCAAGCTGGCGCCATTGAGCTCACTTTTATCGATCTTGTAGCGAGGATAATATCTCTCGAAGAGTCGGCCAGGGCTATGAGGCTACTTGCTACTCTCTCACGAACTGCTTCATCTTGGTCTTCTATTGGGGCTGGAATGTTCCAAGGATGACCAAAGACGCAGTGAACGACAGCTAGATACCCGTGGTACGAGAGACGGAAGTAATGGAGATGCTCATCGAGAATGCCACTGGGCAACCCTATGGTCTTTACGGAAGGGTTTTGCTTATAAAGCTCGGGTACATCTTCGTACCACCGTCGTAACTCTTGATCATGTTCCTCTACAAACTTGGCCACGTCTCTCAGAGGTTGCTGGCGGGCCCTCACCGTAGAGAAGTTTTGGATGATGGATGATGATATTTTTGCCAGGCGTATGGCATATAGGAACCACTCAAGCTTATGCAAGTTCCCATCAGGAGCCTGCGAAGGAATCTCGCAGCTGATGTCGTCGTCATTAATACCCTGCGTGAATTATGTTATTAAAGGCCTGTGTTACCATAATAATGAATACCATGTAATTCAACGTACTGACGGGCGCCCGGAGCGCAATGCGAGGTGTTTTTCGAAACAGTAAAGTGACCAGAACAACCAACTTCGTTTTGTATCCTCTTCGTTAGAAATACTCGATGTCTTGGAACACAAGTGCAGCGCTTGAGATTGAGCCAAGCGCAAGGCGCACCCAACGAGCATGTATTCCAGTTTCTGGCAGGATCCTCCTTCGGAAAAGATAGACTGGTGTGGCTCTAGGTTAGTTACGGGAGCATCTTGATGGAATTCCTCCGCACTAACCATTGCCAACAGTGCCTGGATTGCTGACAAGCCATATCCCCCATGGATGAGATCCGTTTCAACATGCAAAGCGTTTTCAAAGTACTGCCACGATTTGGACTGAGATTCCGTCCAAGAATGAGTTTAGACATCAGAGCCCTACACCCAGTGGCGTAAACAATGTTTCGTATCGCGAACCATACACTGTCTTCTTGGCTGGCGGATGGGTTATTGATATGTCTTATCAGCTGTGTTTCAAATGATTGTCGGATGATGATATAAGACGTCGACATGGCAAACTCTTCAAAATATGCTACCGTTTGTCAAGCATCCCAGTTAGCTGGTTGATGGAGGTACAGAACGGGAAGTAACTCTTATCACTAACCTCGGGTGTACCTCCATGCTGTTTTGGCATCGGGATCTTCGATTCTCTCTTTACTCAAACGCTTGTTGAGTTTCACTCTTCCTCCAATCGACGACATGAGGGTTTTAGCGCTGCTGGCAAAGTTGGAATGTCCAATTTTGTTTGCTATCCATTCGACCCCAGGGTTGACACAAATCGAGAGGAAAGAGGTAGGTCCTAATCCAACCTGGTGTTAGTCTGCGATCATGTCGTAAGTCGTGCAACCAAGGAATCCAGGAAGAAAAGAACTCTCACCGTGGTGCTCGTTCTGGCCATGCTGTCACGGGGTAGTTAGCTTCATATCTCAGCGACGAAACTGGAGGTTCCTTTACTGGCTCATCCGCTTCTGGGATGTGTCCATTATCGTGGCATAGCGCATAACCACCAGAGCCAATGCCACCAGGATATTGAATGAGACTATCCAGGGGGTCTTGTTCATGCGACGAATTTGTGGCGCACCCCACACTTCTGAATGCTTCTCTTCTCGTATCTGGGGATGCATTTGGCAGCACATCGGAGGTGATGCGATCGCGCAACACCGGGTTCATCTGAGCCGACTGCGTGTCCAGAGAAAGTTGCGACGAGAATAGACACGAGGCAGAGCTGGCATCAGCCTCATCTTGATAGGATGATTGTTTGGTGGGATGTCGGTCATTGGCAAGGCAGTCGTCGCTGTTATCGTGAGAGGTGTGCGAGTAGCGAGGCAGAACCGGCGGGGCCGAGGGAAGGCTCGCGGCTCCACGCAGGACGTCGATACAGGTTTGGGTGTTCTCCTGCAGCTGCGAAGTCGGCGTTGGAAGAGATTGGTCAAGAACTCCAGCAGATCTCAGCAACATCTGGGCATGATCTAGCTGCGCCTGCAACAGCCTTGCCCGTTCCTTAGCGGACCCGCGGGTTCTTCGCGTCATGGTTTCGTAAGAACAAGGAATGGACTTGTTCTGTTGAGGAAACGCGTGTTCGTTATTTGCGTCGCATCTTTGGACTTGGATTGAGGACTTACGAGGCAGATTTTGCATGGTCGGGCCCCATTGCCTTTGGAATAGCTCAGTTCCAAGCTTCGGACAGCTATGCATTCATCCTACTCACATTTGATCTTCTTCGCTCGGCACCGGTCGCACTGCGATGGCCTCAGTATCTTGGAATGCGGCAGGGCTAGATTGGGGATCTCCGCTCCTACCGCTTGGCTGGATTTTGTCCGGCGTTTTGCGTTGGCGTTTGTGGGCGATGTAACTGTAGCCCTCGTTTCGCCATCATCAGAGAGTGGACTCTGGGGCATCTGCACGTTTGACATGGCATTGGTTGTGGTTCGTGTGTCTCTTGTGGCGGGAAGATGAGTGTTTGGCCCAGCTTCGCTGTGATCGAGGAGAAATCATGGAAGAGATGGCTTGCTTTCTAATGCTACCCCGCTTACTGGTAGGTAAGTTCATAGTAGACTACGACTACTTCATACGTAGCACGTAACTTAACCTACGTAGTGGTTGCTCCCGTCCCCATGGGGACGCTCAAATGACGCCAGGATTGTCATCTGCAACTTGGTTCCCCGGCATCAATCTGCTGAATATCCATGAGGTCGGACAGGGTACTATTCCGGCGGTAGCCGCGTCCCGGCGTGCCCGGATATCCCTGTCATCCTACTATCCCTCTTTTGTATGTATATTCCGGCTTTGCCGACCCCCTTGCCGAGGGTCGAGGGGTCGCCCCCTCCCAAGAAGGGTTGCCTGCAGCAGCCGATGCCGAGCCCAGACGTGGGGATTGTGGGGAAGGGATAAGTTAACGTACGTAGTACTACTCCGCAACTTACGTCCTCTGTACTCATGGATGCGACGTGCTTTACTGGGATTGGTTCAGTACGCCACCGGACTGTTCACGTTCCGAAGTGGCAGCCGGCCGGGTGTTTTCGTTCCGGACCTTACTTAGCATACGTCACAAGAGGCCAGACTTCGAAAGGGCAAATATTGGACTTCTAAGTTGGCCTCTTTCACTCCATAATTGGACAGCCCCTCCCTATAACTTAGACGTCGGACGAATATATCACATCTAAGCTACCTAGTGAACCCAACACGATGGCTGTAGCCACCTCTAAGCGCAGGCGGCCCAAACCTCAAAGCTTGCTCAACCTTGACTATTGCTTGGCTCGGATACTTTAAGTTTGAGGAACGGCTCAAACAACCTTAGAGCTTCTGGGTGTGCCACTGACCCCGAGGGAGTTGAGTGAGTTTACTTGAAACGATTTGCTTGACTGCCAACCCAATTTTCTTTGCGTCGATCGTGTATGGGATGTCCTGGACTGGACCTGAAAAATGCACTTTGGAACATGGCGAGGGCTTAGAGCGGTGTGAATCGCTGTTTTAACGGACGCAACGAGCTGCCGCGCCACGGTTACTGCTGTATCTTTTAAATCTTGATAAAGAGCAGAACCATCTCGTCGCAGTCGAAGTGACGATGTTGCCTGACATAAATAGTGTCTTCAATAGCGGGGAGCTTGGAGAGAACGTTGTATATCTAAGCCGAGCCAAAACCGACGCCAGAAGGATTAAGAACCCCATCTCTGCATCAATGAGGGCACATGGTTAAAACATCTTGCGCTTTTAAATGAGAATAGCCGTGGAATGCTTGCGACCTGCCGAGCATGGTATATTTCCTAGGGGAGGGACTAACAGAAATAACATCGCCTTGGTTCCAGATATTGGCACTGAGACCATCGGGATAGGTTGAACGGTACTTTGCTTCGCCCTCCTGGCCCCAAAAATTGCGCCGGCTGGCTGGGGAACGGTTGCCGGCAGACCAGTGAATGCAATTGACACGGGAGGATTTGTTATAGAATCGAGCACTCTGACTCCCATTCCTAAAGCTGGTGCTTAAGTCTCCTCTGCATATGGCAGAGACGTTTGATCGCCCCTAACAACTAGATCGAGCGTTGGTGGCCTCCACTCCGAATCGAGAAGATGCAGATTCGAGCAACTCCCATGTCTGGGGAGGACGTAGGCCAGATGGCTCCCATGGATAGCACCGCCAAGCAAATTACAACCGACTCCTGGCAGTTTGGCCACTCTCCACACAGGCCAAGTCGGCCGCGTCTTGCAATCTTTTGTCTTGGAAAATATGCTGCTGCGAATTCATTCGGATATCTGGAGAGAACTCGGGCGGTTAGGGGACAGCTCAGGATTTTGGACTGCACCGACAGACGCTTGCTTGCATTATTTGCTCAGGAATGACCCGAAGCTTTAAGTTTTAAAAACGAAAAGCTCTCTCCAAAAGTTGGGAGCCGTCCGAGGATCAGTCAACTACGTGTGGAGGTCTCGGTAGTCCTTTAAGGGATGTTCGAGGCGCGAATTTTGGGTAACACGTAGTTGAAATACGTCCATGTTTGTTTGGGAAGGCCGAGAAGGATTCCATAGCAACTTGCGTTGCCCTTTGCAGGTTCCGCCATCATTTCTGCAAGGGAAGGAACAAAAGAACAAGAACCAGCCCCTTGTAATATTAAGAGATACTGCTGCCGGTTGTGGATATTGTTGGTGTCTTATTAAACTTGGATATGCGCAGCGGTGGCCAGATACGAGGACCAGATTTCCGCTGCTGCCGAGAGAGGTGTGTGTTGTTCTTGCGGCAAATTCGTCCCCATTACAGACATCTACCGGGCTGAGAACGGGGATCCTATGCTGCAGCCGTTAGAAGGTGCTCTCGATAACTGCGGCCGGCACGGGAGCACCTGGGATGTTTGCTCATCATACCACGCCGCACTTAGCCGGGAGACGATCCCCAAGTTCTCAGCCAAGAATCTTGTCAATGTGACCCTGTGCCAGCACTACCCGTCTCCTCTGGAAGGTCTCACGCTGGCCGAAGAATACCTCATTGCAAAGTGCCATCCTCTCGGAGTCATCCTGAAATTGCGGCCCGGTGGCCACTCGTCTCCGGTCAACTACCACGCACTGCGAGGCCATTTCATTGTCATTCCGCAGGACCCGGAGCCACTGCTCCAGATCCTACCCAGCCCAGAGTTGAGATTGCACAACCTTATTAGAGTTTTCTGGTTAGGGGGCCGACCCCCAGCGGACGCCGACCTCAACCAGTTCTTGCTTGTTCGGAAGATGAAGGTTCTGGCTGCTCTGCAATACCTCGTCCGGCATAACTGTCTTTACGGCGACCTAACCATTAACCATGCGATGATAGATGAGTGGAGCGATGACTTCATCCCATCAGAGCTGCGGGATAACATCATTTGTCTCGGTGAGTCCGATCACCATGAGCGTGAGGGATACACAGTGAACCTGCAGGCGGGCAACTACGAGAATGATCTCCAAGCAGCACAAGATGAAGGCTTTAATAACTCCGATGACGGTGGTCCTTTGATGACCGGATCCGTCTCCACGGACGTCAACGGAGAACGCCAGGACCCTAATATACGCACACTGGACACCTTGTTCAGCATAGTCGCAAACCGACCAGCGGCACCGAGAGACCGCAACTCGGCTAGAAACGAGATAGTAGATATGCCCCCACTCAATCACCAAAGGGTGCCGGCAATCTCTTACACAGTCCGTGGGCAGACAACGCTGGTAAACCACTGGACTGATTCCCACTACTTTACCGCTGCGTTCCCAACTCTGTTTCCGACGGGTACTGGGGGCCATCTAGACCAGCGTGCGGTCCCGGTATCGCTCGAGGCTTTTGCTGAGTGGGCTTTGAGTCACCACAGCAGAAGGTATGTTATCTCTAAGAAGCATCGCTTGTCCCTTCTAATAGTTACAGGTTCGCACGGCACAGGACCTTCATGTACCTATTATATGACGTGTTACAGCTCCGGAAGTCGTCACTAGGAAATGCTCTCCTCATCAAACGTCAGCACTGGAGGTCAGCGGCGGATGACATTGCCTCTCTAACGGTTGACCAGTTGCAAGACGCAGCGAAGACTGTTGCAACCAGCCAGCAAATCCAGGATCCCATCATTCGGCGACTTCTGCGGAATATCGAGACTATCGGGATGCAAGTCCCTGGGTCTTTCGCCCAGAAGCTAAGGATGCGCGCCGAGATTCGAGGTTTAATCGTACGGTATGGGATGCCTGCCTTTTGGATGACCATCAACCCCTCGGACTTGCGAAATCCTCTGGTTCTAATTTTGGCTGGTGTAGAGTATTCTGGGGACACCTTTGCGGCTGCGAATGCCGCAATCCGTGAGGCCACAGCGACCTCGAACCCGGTTGCTGTTGCACAGTTCTTCCATCATGTCTGCAAAGCCGTCCTAGACGGCCTTCTCGCCACGAATACCGGCCGAATTGGGATCCTTGGCGATCTTTCGAACCATTTTGCCGTTGTTGAGACCAATGGCCGAGGAATGCTGCACCTGCACGCACTAGCATGGGTTAGAGGTAACCTTGGTTTCACTACTTTGCGAGATCGGCTGCTCAAGGATGACCAGTTTTCTGCTCGCATGATCCGTTACCTAGAGTCGACCATCATGCAAGGAGTAGATGAGAGTATTCCACTGGACCCTGAGGTGAGCCTTCCGAGCGTGGCGCCTTCGACCAAGGAGCTGGAATCGGATGACGATTACCACCTCAAATTGTCCCATGACAGCAACTCCGTAGCAGGCCGAAAGCAGCTCCATTCAAGAAATCACCTCTCGACCTGCTTTAAATATCGACAAACTGGCTCGGGAAAAAACACTTGTCGGTTCGGTATGCCCCGAGATCTGGTTCCTACCTCCAGAGTAGATGAGTTCGGACTGATTCACCTCGCTCGAAATCATGGCTGGATTAACCCGTGGAACCCTGCCATAGCCAGCTGTGTCCGTTCGAATCAAGATATCTCTTGGATTCCAACCGTCTCTAAATCTCTGTCTCTGATCTACTACATCACCAACTACGCCACGAAAGACGATGTCTCACCGTGGCAGATGGTAGCGAAGGCGGCTTTGTTGAAACAGTCCATTGAAAGGGCGAAGGTTGCTGAGCCGCCAACAGCCACAGACGTACGACTTCGAGAGAAGGGTATGGACAATTTTGCGTTGCGCTGCTTCAACACCCTCTCCCATGACCGCGAGATTAGCGGGGTCCAGGTCGCCAGCACTCTGCTCCGGCTACCGACCTATTACACGATCAGCTACAACTTCGTCCGGGTAAACCTCTGGTGGTTGAGGCGGTATGTGCGTGCAATCGTTCAGCTAAGCAGCCCTGCAGGCGCTAACTCCTCTGGCCCTATGGGGGAAGAACCCTGCGCATATGAAGCCGGGGACACGGCTCCCGTCAGCATATTTGACAACTATAAATGGCGTGGCCCGCACCCGGCTCCTTTGGCGTTGTTTGAATACTGTATGCTCGTACGGACCATGTATATACGTGAGGCTATCGCAGAGGACGTGGGGTATGACCCAAACCACCCCAGGTGTGCCACACATGTTCAGCGTCTAGCTCGCACGCCATCCCAGGTCGCCACCGTCGCCTTCAACGGACAGCTGACCGAGTTCCAAGCCGCAGAAGACTCCATCCCCGGGGGCCACCCGAAAACGACGGCGATCGTGAACGACATGGCAGAGATATTGTTGGGGCTATTTGTTCCCTGGGACAACTTGTTATCTCTCTTCCGACGGTACGCGACGACGCGGGATGCCTGCGCTCAAGTATGGGCGGCGGTAGAGCCTACGCTCCCGCCGCATAATCGATGCTTTGCGGCAAACATTGAGCTGCTGCGGAAGTCTAAGGAAGACTGCGAAATTGATTCAAAGTTGTGGAAGTCAGCAGACCATGCCGGCCACTCACTTGACCCCGATGCTGACGACGTGGAGCCTGTATACTTTGGCTCCGATATCGAAGAAGACGAAGAATTCTTCCACGCTCGAGATGAGAGTTTTAGCGCGGAGACGTTGATCGCAGCCTACCACTCTATTACTAAAGCGTGGGATCGAGAGGCCCTCATGACTGGACGACGTAACCCTGCATTGGCCCGCGGAACAACCCGTACTCAGGGTCTGTTGATGCAGAACCTTCGGCCACTCATTATCTCCAACACCCCGGCATATGAGAGCTCCAGCCTCAGGTTCCTCCCATCATCCACGCTCCATGGTTGGGAGAGTCGCCTGAAAAGCCTCGCCAAGTTTGGCGAGAAAGGGATTACGACTCCGGCCGCAACGGGCTCTGGCTTTGAGTTTGACGATTTTCATTTAGAAATCGGGAATGGCATCATACATCCCGTGTTAACTGGATTAGACATGATTCCCGCCGTCGCAGATCGCCAGTGTCAAGTTGGCGAGAAACCCACCGGCGCGTCTCTCGCTTCAATACTCAGTGAGCATGTTCCCCTTAATAGAAAACAGCGGCTAGTCGTGGAGAGGGTGCTATCCGAAGCGCTGGCCTGGGGGGGTCGTGCCTATGATACATCGAAGCGGCAGGAGACCCTCCTTTACGTTGGAGGCGAAGGCGGCGTAGGTAAGAGCCAGGTTATCAAGGGGATCGTGGCTGGGATGGATCTCATCAGACGCAAAGACGAGGTCATTCTCATGGCTCCGACCGGTGCCGCAGCCGATAACATCGGCGGGAACACATACCACACGTCTCTGGGGATCTCCATTAATCGCTCGCGAGGCTCGGCCATGAAGCCTCGTGTGAGAAGGCTCTGGTCCCGCAAGACAATCATGATCATCGATGAGGTGAGCATGGTGGATCTCAGCACGCTCAGCATGGTTGATAACCACTGCAAAATTGCCCGATCCCTCAACAGGACGTCGACTGACTTCTTCGGCGGACTGCCCATCGTCATCCTCATGGGTGATTTCTTCCAGTTCCCGCCTGTTCGAGGCCCAGCACTATGGAAGGAGCCTAGAACCGGCAACAATGAAGACGAGAATGGCCGACTGATCTGGCATCAGTTCAAACAAGTCATTATTTTGAATGAGCAGATGAGGCAATCAGAAGACGCCTCGTTCCGAGACTTCCTGTCCCGAGTTCGCCTTTCCCGCATACCGGATTAGCCCATATAGCAAAGGATCCTCCACAATGTGAAGCCTAGACATGGGGGTCTGCAAGACTGTCACAGTGGGCGAGCCACAATTTCCGCATAGAGTATTTGAGGCTGCGCGACAGGCGGCTTCATGCTCTTTCATGATGGGCCGTAGTGCATCCACAAAGCGATTGATATACCCAGCGTCTTCTTGTGCGGCTTGGGCATCGGCGGTGACAAGACTGCGGGGAATATTGTGAATGTATTTGAGCTTCTCGGGAGCTCTTTCACAGTGGAATTCAAAGCGAACTGGGCAGGTGGCCATGATCGAAGGATAACATCCCGAATAGAGATCGCATCGTTGATCTTAGCAGGAAAGCCGCAAATGGATTCTGGCTAATTCGTTTGCTGCTTTACTTCTGGGTAGATGCTGACGATTTGACCTCTTCTCCTAGATGGATGGCTCAGCAAACTTTCGTGGCGTTTCAGGGCGTCAGCGTGCGAAAGCGCGCGTCACCAGTTGGCCTTGTCTGCTGTGGTTGATTTACTTGAGGCGAAGCACCACGGTCACGCGTCGGTAAGAGCTCCGCCACAACGTTGATCTTAACCGAGTGCTGTATTGCATGCCACCGCTTTCGCCCACCTGCCTTATTGGGCACCGACTTACCAGAAAAGCCAAGCTGAACAGAGAGATGGTGGGTTGATTGAGCGATAATTCCCTTTAAGGGTTGTATTGCGATAATTTAGTGCAATCTGAAAAACGAGACCTCTAACTACTGTGCTCTACCGCCTCACTTTCGGTGTTGTTGCCCGTGTGATCCGAGCCATCCTTCTCCCGGTTGTTGGCAACACAGGAACTGCTCTTGATTGGGTTGACATGCTCAACGTACATCGTGTCAATCTCCTCAAGGGTACGGTCCTTTGAGGCTATGAGGAAGAAGAAGACGATGAGCACAAGAGCTGCACAGCATCCTGCAAAAACAAGACCGTACAGGTAGTCAATCGCGTCAGTGATGAATCGAGTGCTAGGTGTGGTGTTAGTATATCAACGCTTCGACATTATTTCGATTAGATACTCACAAGAAAGAAATCATACTAGTTCAAGTTAGTAAGAGGATCATCAAGTGGAAAAGATAATGATCGGGGACTTACGAGTTCCAGAACCAGTTGGCAGCAGTGGCGAGAGCCATGCATCGACCGCGGTAAGCGAACGCAGCGATAAACAAGCAGGAGAAGGCGATAAGAACAGTCCCGGCCCTGGGGGTGTTCATCGGGTTCTCATGATCGAGCGAGAAGTGTCCAACGAAGGCGTAGACACTGACGGGTTAGAATTAGCAAAGGTTGCACATGGATTAGCAGGAAACTTACAAGAAGCACATCATCATCCAGAGTCCGCCAATCATCAAAGCCTTGCGACGGCCGCATTTTGCCACGACCCACAGCCCACCAAAGGTACAGGCGACGTTCACAGATCCGAGAATGATCTGAGTGACATAGCTGTTGCTGATACCAGTGGAAGAGAAGGCCGTAGTTCCAAGTAGAAGAAAAAATTCGCTCCCGTCAGTTGTTGGCCAACCTGCAGGGTCATGCCGAGAAGCGTGCGGTAAAGCATTCGGGGCCCAGTGAAGATCTCATACCACTTCGTATCGGTGCCAGCCTTCTCCTCTTCCTGCTTGGCGCGAATCTCATCAATCTGCTTCGACACGCTGTAGTCGTCAGGCGCAACACCGGCGAGTCTGGCGATGGTGTTTCGAGCTTCCTCAACGCGGCCCTTTCGGTACGCATAGCGAGGAGATTCCGGAAGCAGGAGGATACCTCCGCCAAGAATCAGGGCCCAGAGGAAGGAAAGGCCGTTGGGAACTCTCCAAGATGCGCTGCTCTCGTTCAACTCCGTTCCCCAGTTCACCATATCGGCGGTCCAGATTCCTAGAGTGATGAAGAGCTGGTATGTTGATCAGGGCTCCTAATAGTGCAGACCATTTACACTATTAGTGCAGACTACAATCCAAGATCAATAATCAATCCACGACGGGCGTTCGTGGATTGACGACTAGGATGATGCGCCCCTTGAAACGAGCCTTGTTGATCCGGATCGCACCAGTGAATTGATCAGAAATATCCAAAACAAAGTGGTTGGCACAGCAACAATCATGGGTACCCTGGTTTTGTAACACCATGCCAACAACCTAGCGTACTTAGCGTCCACACCGGGCGTCCGTATTCCCTGCCCTGATCTGCAGTCTGCACTAATAGTCTAAATGGTCTGCACTATTAGGAGCCCTGATGTTGATACCAGAATACCGCGAATGATGGCCGGGCTGCTCTCGGACTGGTACATTGGGACGACGACTGACAAAGATCCGATTCAAAGTCCTGTTACTAGACGGCCGACAGCGAACTGAGCCCATTGCTTCTCAGATGAAATCTCAATGATTGTACCAATCATGGTGAAGAGAGCGGAGGATGAGATAGTGAGACGGCGACCAATGATATCGGACATTGAGCCCGAGATGAGGGACCCGATCAGACAACCAACACAGAGAAGGCCAACAATGGTACCCTGCCGGGCAGCACTGAATGTGAAGGACCCATCAGACTGCTCCTCGCCAAAGCGTTCGGCATAGTTGTCCATGAGAAAGAAGCCGGATATTTGACCACTGTGGATTGGATTAGACACGCCTTGGGCATTACGGGCCTGACTTCACCTACCTGACATATCCAAACATGAATCCACCAATGCTGGCAACCAGACCCAGGAAGCAAGCAATGGCAGTGACTTTTTGATGAGCAACTCCATTGGAAGGGCCGTTGCTCGAGGGCTCCACACGCCCACGCCCTTTGAGATGGCTCATTATCGCCATGATCAAGATAGTAAAGATAAGGTTGATGTTGTTTTGTTAATCACAAATGAGTAAAGTGAGTCATCGACTGTTGATATTTTCGCATGTAGCAAGAGAGGGCGAAAGAGATCCTTTTACGCTGCGGTTTAATGGGCCTCATGACCCCCACCGCGTGGACGCACCATCCGATGCTTAGTGAGTCCACGGCGATGTGTCGGAGGAGGCATATATGGGTCCGTCATGGGATTTCAAAATCTTTCAGGGACAAGAGCAAATTGCCCGAGAGATTCGTGCTGCCGGGGAAGCCGAAGGCGGAGCTTGACGTCAGTGAGGGCTCTCGGTCGGGCCTATTCAAACTCGTCGCCTCACCTCAAAACTACGTCATCGCGGCGCGCTTGCGCGGATTCTGTTGTCTGCTCGATGATGGCAGAATCCCTTTTCAAATTTCTCAATTCTCCAGGACCCTTTGGTCGCGGCTTTAGTATTTATGGCCATCCAGCTATCGAGTCTTGATTCCGTGAGATAAAAGGATGGATGCGAAATCTTTGTGTTCGCCACCCGGGACCCGGTTGTCTCAGGCGGGTACGTGATAAGCGGCACTTGAAGATAGGGTCCGGTGGATCTCAAGCGGGCCGATGGACCCAAATTTCTTGTTTTAGACCTGGACTAGCGGTTCAGAGATTGAGGCTCAAGATGAGGCTCAACAGCACATTACGTCGCACGATTCGTTTCACGAGCCCAAGCGCCATGGACATCGAGAACCAGATGAACCCAAACGACCTGGACATGAGCCCATATTGGACAGTTCATCTTTTGACATTTTTCTTGTCCCTCCCGCGATTTGCATCTCTCCTTTTCCGTTATCTCTATCATCTCATGTTAAGCGAGAAGTGTCGTTCAACGACAATTCACCGAGATTCGGCCCGATCATCATGTTTCCGTTAAGTCCGCTACACGTTCCACTCTTGGCACCGTAATCCAGATAATTGTGGATTTCCAAGTGTTGTCATCATGCAACTGCAGGAACATGCATGCAAGGATTGCTTCGTGATTTCAGATTCTGGGTCGAACGATTCAAGATTCGCGGTAACTGCCGCTCCCTAACGGCGCATTTATCACTCGCGATGCATTGGAATTGACTGCTCGAACATCACCCAAGCGAACTGCTATAGTAGATTTCCCTCTGCAATTTAGTTTTGCACTCTGGCATTGTTTTCATTGTTGCTGTACCCTGAGATCACGCCACGGCCTGCTCCTGGCGCCGATGGCAGCAACATTCAAACAAGCTTTGATCAAGGGTGTCGCTCTAGACCCCTGCAGATACGCTGAGTGATTACTCCATATTTACACTGGAGATGCCACCGGTGAGAGTGATTTGAGGCTGCCATGTGGAGAGGACATACGTAAAGAGAGTGCCACTGGCATTAATAAAAAGCACTGTGTACTAGGTACCACTCCATACGATATTTTCTGGAAGTACACAGCTGAAGAAATCGTAAGAGTCCCCCATTCTTGCGATTCAGCTTCACCTTCCGATGCAACAGTCTTATCAGTCGGCGGATATCCATACGATGCATGGGACGGTGGCCAGAACTTGCGCGTTTTTGAACCGCAGGTATTGAAGCACATAGAAGATCATCCCACATATTGATATTAGGCTTGCAGCTGCGGAACTGTTTCCGAGTTCAACAGATGTGGCCTGGATGCTGCGGAAGACTGCAAGGCTGTCCAGTGCAGTACCATTCTGGTCGACCATAGGATATCTTCACACGTGCTTCCTAGAGAGGGAAATTAGACTAAGTTAGTTACTGGTGTCATATTTCAGAGTCATAAAATTTATACCTGGACCCAAGTCGGCTCCCAGCAGAAGATGCATCCCCAGGACCGAGCAGTGTGGCTAACAAACCGACCGACCTAGACCGGCCCCTTCGGTCGGTCGGTCTGGGTTGGTCAAGGCTCCCGGTCGGTCGGTCTAGGTCGGTCTGGGTTAGCAGCCCGGTCGGTCTAGGTCTGATTATCTGATCCCGAGATTCTACCCGGGCTAGCCAAAGGGGTGCACTCAATGGCTACCTGCGCCACGCCCCACTTATTTTGTGGAGCGAGTTCGCGAGTGCTAAAATAAGTGGGGCGTTGCACGGGTACCTTAAGGCGGAGCCGACCAATGGCGGCCCTGGAAACCCCGACCCAGACCGACTCAGACCACCCAATCCGACCGGCAGCTCTGGTCGGTCGGTCTGACGAGAATTGCCGGTCGGTCGGTCTGCGGTCTGAAGGTGGTCTGTCAGACGGTCTGTCAGACGGTCGGTTTGTTAGCCACACTGGGACCGAGTCCAGTCACGACCTCCGTAACGCGTTTCACAAAATCCATCTGTCTCAGGGCTCCTAATAGTGCAGACCATTTAGACTATTAGTGCAGACTGCAGATCAGGGCAGGGAATACGGACGCCCGGTGTGGACGCTAAGTACGCTAGGTTGTTGGCATGGTGTTACAAAACCAGGGTACCCATGATTGTTGCTGTGCCAACCACTTTGTTTTGGATATTTCTGATCAATTCACTGGTGCGATCCGGATCAACAAGGCTCGTTTCAAGGGGCGCATCATCCTAGTCGTCAATCCACGAACGCCCGTCGTGGATTGATTATTGATCTTGGATTGTAGTCTGCACTAATAGTGTAAATGGTCTGCACTATTAGGAGCCCTGGTTGGGTCTGTTGTGGATTCATTTGCCATGTTGAGAACGTCCAAACCCAGTCAGCTGTTGTCAAGTCCTCGCTGGGTGGTACGCCCCAAGTGAAGTCTGAGGTAGACTCGTCTGGGAAACCAACCTCATCGGTGGGTGGATCCTTTTGCAGCAGGGTAGTGTTCGGTACCGGGAATTCGAGGCCGTGATATTGCGCCAGCCCCTGCGGAGTCTGTTCGAGACCTCGCTCACAGCTATTTGACTCTGCCGCGTGGGTGAGAACGTCGTCCGTGATCAGCGATGGCGGGGTCTCATCCAGCAGGCTTGCGTCGCTGGGGCTTCCCTGTAGCCTGGTGACGAGCATAGCCGTTGCGTCCCTCACAACGGTTGTAAAGAGCGCCGCAATATCCCTCTCCTCATTGTGCCTGTCATAGGGTATTTCCCGGGACCGCACATGATTGGCGACCATTTCTCGTCCATGCTCCTCAATGAAGTCGCTAAAACCCAATAGGGTCTCGATTTCTGGGTCTTGTACGTATGCTGATGAAGGGCGAGGAGTGTCGGGGAACACAATGTCCCACACAGTAAACCACTGGTGTTCCAAGGTCATCATTCTGTCCACACGCGAGGAAAACTTGTCTTTGTGGTCGTCAGTGATACCCTCTGGCTCTTGGTATTCTTGTCTGGAGCACGACTGCGTCCTGATGTGATCCCGCTCATCTCCCTTAGTTTCGAACTCCTGACCACACAAGGGACAGAAATGTGGCTGAATATGTTTACGACACAAATGTTGCTTGACATCCTTGATCCTTTTCAACTTGAAGTCTCGAAGACAAAGCTTGTGTTTGAACTTGTCCTTCTTGTAGTAAGGGCAGGCGAGCAGCAGCGATTTGTCGTCCACATCGCTCAATCTGGACTTCTTTCCGTACTTGGTGTTCCTGCTATCTTCCTCTCCTGAGCTCATCCCTCCACCTTGTTGTCTTGTCCTGTTCCTCTTCTGCGATTTAGAAAAAGACTTGCTCGAGCCGCTCAATTCTTTTGAGTCGTTGGAACCAGTTGAGCTTCGTTGTTCTGAGTTGCCTCGCTGCTTTCCATATTCTTCGAGTGCAATCTGGACGAGGCTTGGAACTTCTTGACGGAGGGGATGCTCATTATCCAAAGTTTCGTCATCCGAAGTACAAGAACTGTACATGAAATCTGACGAACTGTCATCAGTGTACTCGTTCTCGGTAGCCTCAGTCCAACAAGCCTGCGTAAGATGCGATTCTAGAGACGAGACGAGAGAATCGTTGTCTTTAGATTCCACAGGAGCTTGTGCTTCTGAACTGTGGTGCCGTGTAGCTCCGGGACCTTCAACCTTCGTAATTGTGGACCCTATGAGAATCTCGTGGCAGTTTGCGTCGAACCGTAAATTCCACAATCGCATAGAGCGCATGAAGCGCTTCGTGCTACGAAGCTGGCGTTCGCGGCCGAAAAGAATCCCAACAAATTCCACACACTCTTTCTCGCCTAGTTGCGTAGTACCTTTCCTCTTACTGGGCTTGGGCATGAGTCCCTCGTACCGCTTTAGTAGGGAGTTAAGTTTATCCAACAATCGTTCCCCTCCCTCAATGAACTCATGGATGAGTTTTCTCTCGTCTCCTGAGATGCTTGATACGCAGGCTTCCGAGAAATCCTTCTTGCTGATAAGTTGTATCAAAAGTTGCCAGAGATCGTGTGCCATTTCCGAAATGGGGTTTCCCAACCCGTGGTGGAAAACAGCCCAGTCGTAGATCCACTTGCCTAGAGAGTTGCCCCCAAACACGCCGCCGAGTAGTAAAATAGGCTCTTCATTAGGATCCCAGTGCTCGAGCGAATATCCACTGGGGATTTGGTGTTTCTCCACGTCTTCTTTCGTAGCCTTTTTAAATGAAGCAGACGTTGGTGGGGTCTGTATCGGCCGGGAACGAGCGACAATCGGTTTACTCGCCTGATAATCCACTTTTCTGTTACCCGATAAGGAGAAAGAGGAATCGGCAATAAATCTTGTCCGACTTTCCAGATTCTCCGTCTTCAGATTGACTTTTTCAACATGCGAAGCGAGGCGAGATTCTGGTTCTTCTCTGATGGACCCCCATGCAGGCTGCCTGTGTGACGATTGTCTGGATAGAAAATTAGCCCGGAGATCGTCCCGACTGGCTGAGATTGCTCCGTCTTGGGTGGAATGTAGTTCTGCTGATGGTTCCTGTGGAGCGTCCTCTGAGTGCTTTTTTCTCCGTCTCGATGCGATTTTCTGGCCCCGCGACTCTAAACTCGGCATTGAATTCGGAGTTGGATCTTCCGTCCTGATTTTGTTAACAGATTTTGGTGTTTGGCCAGTGGTATTGACTTCTCGGCTAGGACCGCGTTGTGGGAGAGAATCGCTAACGGGGAAGCAGTCGACGGATTGGATCGCGACGGAAGGAAAGACGTAGATAACCGAATTTGTTGATGCGTTTTCTCATCAAGGCCATTCTTTGTATCCGCATGTTGGAGTGATCTTTGGAAAGTTGCGAGAGATGGAGATTCCCTGGGGGACTTGACATGATCTGGTTGAGAAGTGTTACGCTCAGAGTTATGCGACTTAATACAGAGATTCCCCGCGCGTTGTGGCTCTTGCTGGAAGACTCGCGGCTAGCGCCAACCGGTAGGCGACGGCCATATCTTAGTCAGTGCTCCTAATAGTGTAAATAGTGCGTGTGGACACCCCAAACTGCTCCTTTAGTGCGTGTGACTGGGCGACACTAAACCACCAGTGCGTTGAAACGACCACACTAAACTACCAGTGTGCCTGCAAGGCCCACACTGCACTGTTAGTTCGTCTGTCACTTTCACACTAAACCATAGTGCAAATCATGGTCTGCACTATTAGTGTAAAATTCAAAGACTACTTGAGGCCGTTCCCCGTATATACTCTCAGTGCTCCGAATTGGCGGTTCAAATGGGCTAGGCTGCCTGGACCGCTTGGACCGCCTGTCATCCAGCGTTTTCAGTGGAGCAACAGCACAGTTGGTGAGCCTATATGGACGTGAAAACGCGCCAAAATCTAGACCCCCACTTCAATTTCCCAATTAGGCTCGCCTCAATGACCGCTGACCCGTGCGCACAATCATCTCGCACTAATAGTGAGACTGGTAGTCTGCGACTCCAGCACTGAACTACTGGTCCGTCTGATCGAGTCACACTGAACTACCAGTGTAGTGTGAGAGTCCTGCACTGAACCATCAGTGTAGAGCGAGAGACGTAAACTGAACTAGTAGTCCATGCACTAATAGTCTGCACTGCAGTGTGAACTAATAGTCCAGTTAATAGTGCGCACTATTAGGAGCACTGATCTTAGTCTGCTCTTGTCGTAGAGAACCGACTTCTTTTGAAGACCTTACTTAATGTTAATGTGATGCAAAAATTGGGGACAGTGGGTTAGCCACTTACCCAGCCGAGAATCCGATAGTGAAGAGTCCACTTGACTATCAAACCCTCCCCGCGTCCCTTCCGTTGAACACCTGACCGAGAAGGCCGGGCCAGGCGAGCAGAGGCTGACGGGAGACGGAGACCTGCCAAAAGTGACCATGGCGGATGATAACACGTAGAAGTCTAGCTCAATTGTATTATAAAAAGCGACATTGGCGCCAACAGAACTCAAGGTAGCGCGATTGAGGGGAGAGAGCGAAAGAATGAGGTGAGGGATATGTTGGTGCATTGAGACTGATGTAAGGCGCCGCTGTGCCCATTCTTACAGTGCATAGTGGCGCAGCTCAGTAGGCTCATGTATTGGACATTCGGCTGCATGCTGCATGGGTAAGCCCTTAGCTGCAACTCCATCATCTCTTTTGGTTGGTGATATGCAGAGAATGGGTCTCGCTCATCCGGTAAGCCGCTTTCATTGGCCCCAATCTTTCAAGCATGCCTGTCTGTACGTGCAATGACACCTAGGGCGCTGGTGTGCTCTATGATATTTTTACACGAAGATTGAATAACGTACATGATAAGCGAGTGTCGCAGACAAGTGAGTGTCGCACTTATACTGTACAGCTAAAAGGCTAAACTTTAAATTTTCTAAAATGCCCTATAAAAATAATAGAAAAATAATAAAAGTATTTCTAGGTAAATAACGTAAAATCGTCTATAATAGTATTTTTTAAAGATTTTTATAAAAATTATTTAGCTTTAAAATTGTAAAAAACTAGAAATATACAGTGTAAATAAGCTTTTTTAAAATATCTAACTAAGAAAAATTATATAAAATCTATAAAAATTCATCTATATAAAACTTAAATTAATAAATTTAATTCTAAAATATGAGTTATTTTAGGCTCAATTCGAATTTTTAAGGATTTATTTTCATTTTGGTGTAAACACTAAGAAATTTTAAGTGCGACACACTTGTCTGCGACACTCGCTTATCATGTACGTTATGTCATTCAGATCCGACTATATGTTATATGATAAAGGTTCGTAGTCGTACACATGATACTTGAAAAGACACGCCTGAAAAATTAAGATAGACATTTGATTACCATAATTAATCAACTCATATTCTTCCTCGTTATTAATTCCACATTCCAGTCTACAACAATGACTAACGAAGCGGCACATTCATCCATCAGTCAAACCAATTGTTCCCAAGGGTAAGCCCCCCTCCCATGCAAGTGCGTTCGTGGCTCATATTCTACCGAAGAAAACACCCATCAAGCCTTTCAAGAACTAGACAGGAACGCCATGGAATTAAATCACGTCGGGCTTCGGAGTATGAGAACGACAACGTGCTGGCGAAGTGCATGTTTGGTAATACTACTGAAGCCGAGAGTGTGAGGAGTCATGAGGTCCGTGCTCAGGACGCTATTGCCGCCTTCTCAAGAGCATTCACGTCTGCACCCAGAAGCAGATAATGTGAGGGGTACAATTGGGCAGATGTTCTTATTTCTCAGCTTTAAGCTGAAGATGTACTAGTATGGAAAGTCTGGTGTGAAGAACACATCTTCAATAGGACACCTTGGCAGTGTAGGTGTCATTCTGACCTTTGTCTTAGACATTGACTAGGATAAGGTGGGGATAAGCCTCCAATAGAGGAAAATGCACCAAATACTTGTGCTTCTAACTGAAATCTCAGTGCTGAGTCGAGGCCAGGTATGGATGAAGAGATTCTTCTTACGATGCCATCATGAGTATAGTAGCCAATGAATACGAAGACAGGATTACGTACTCTGTTCAGTCTCCAGATGACTCCTAAGTGAATCGTATTCCTCCCTTACTGTATGGTGGTTGGAATATTATACGGTGTCGTTTGAGAATAGCGACCTCTTTATGCTGGCCGAAATGGAGGTGTTCTACACCAACATCAGCTATGATGTCGGAGACGAAGTCAATGGGTACGAAGATTTTCTTAGCATGGATCGCATCAAGAAGATCAACAGCACGTATCAGCTTGTGAGTGGATTTGGAGCCTGGGAAAATGCATGCATACTCCGCATATTGGTCTAGCCGGGCCGAGGTGAAGGCATTTATACCCATGTGCCAATAGCAATACTCTATCCCATTGTGCTTGCCACAAGAGGGTGGCCCATATTAGAACCACTCAATTCCCTTAATTGCCACTGAATAAATGCGCTCGTGCGTCTCTAAATCGTTCCTGCACCCAAGTTGGGAGACCACGAAATCCAGACCCAAAGCTATAATATCCTAGTAAGAACACCTAGCCGCTCTTGCCTCCAAGCACTTACCGCGTAATTACATCGGCAACATCATTTGGTTGTAGGAGTGTGTCTGTGAATGCCTTTTTCTTCAATGCTGAGTCGAACATGGCGGTGCGAATCCACATCGGTCGAACAACACTATGAAGAATGATTAGCATTTACGTTACTGGGGATGCTGACTTGTTACCTGGTATTGATGTTGCCAGCGTGATAATTATGCTTCAGCTCCTGCGCGAGCCCTTCATGAAACGCCAAGGCAGCAGCCTTTGAACAACAGTAGTCGACATTATATGCGACAGTCACAAAACTGGCCATGCTCGCAATGGTGGTGATATGTCCATGATTCTGGCTGATCATCCATGGCAAGAACTCCCTAACAAGGAATAAGTGGGCAACAATATTGACATCAAAAGTGCGGCGGATTTCTAGGTCCGTCTCTTCCAGGATCGGTTTCATTGATGCGATGCCAGCATTGTTGATCAATACCGTGGGCTCCCCTACATCACGGCGTATGGATTCGGATACTCGACGAATTTCGTCGGGAGATGTGACATCAAGCTGATAGAAGGAAACATTGTCTGGAACGGGAATTTTCGGGGGATAGAGATCGACAGAAACAACCTTGATGCCCTTTCCAGCAAGCTTCCCAACAACAAGCTCACCGATGCCATTGCTTCCTCCCGTGACGAGGACAATCTCCTTTGACCAGTCCCATTGAGATGAGTCTGAGAAACCTCTTTGCTTCCGCCGGACGATAGCGTAGATTAGGCTGAGAGCGGCAACAGTGCCAAGAGTATTCCCGAGATTGATTGATGCCGGTAGTTGCCTCAGAGCATCCATGTTAGCGATTCTCCTGAATGTCGGAAAAGGTAGACTATGAGGCGCCCGTATCCGTGGCGGGAGGCAATCAAAAGGACTCGTAGAATAGGGACTTGAACTCGGACTCAGAGAACAAAATGTCATATTTCTATGGAAAAGGGCGAAAGCACAAGCCTCAATCGTACCATTATGCCTCGGCCCATAGTGCATCCGCGTCCACGAGACCATCCTCTGTGCTTGGCGTATCGCTTGTGGGCCCATAATCTTCCGATTAAAACTGAGAATCATCCAAATGTGACCATGTACTGTAGAAGCGTTCTAGCTCTTGTATTATTGGGAGAGAGAATATGACCGGGAGATTTGCCTTGCGTGGATATCGCTAACTGTCCCCGGGCGTGGTTTGCGAAGCAGATGCGGGGTGTTTCACCGCTGATTCGTAACGGGGTTGGCATATAGTGCCTGATAATTTGCCTTGGCGGAGCCCCGAACCGTCATCTGATCATACATTGATGCAGGTGTATCGAATGACATGCCCTTGAAAATTGGATTAGTATCGAAAGCTTGTCTTTCGGGCTTCCGGGGCATGGTGTTGAAGTTCGATGGTGGGCTGGTGGTTTTATCAGAAACAGCTGCGCAGTGTCGCAGCTCGGTTCGAGGTATCCACTGGGAATGGGTTTGGGTACACTAATACTAAAAGGCCCTGTAACCCCATCTGAGGCTCTGGAAGCACTCTCCGAGTCCCATAAATCGATAGTGATTCGGTTACACGTCAGGTGCTGATGAGTAATGCTTCTTCAATCATCAGTACGTCACCTCCTTTCACTGTTTATGTTGTTATCCATGATTATCCTCCTGCCTTCACTGATCACGAGACGCCATCTCTCCATCATGGGCATATTCAATTGAAGAAAGAAGTCGACCCATAGAAATTGCTCAACAAGTTACAGTCAACTAAATCTTCAATTTTACAACTCATAAAAGACCGACTAGCGATCTCGAGAAGGACCATAGGGCCATGAAGACTCGTTATTATTTCCCCATCGGCCCAATTGGAAGACCAGTCAGAGCGAAGTGGCGTCTTGGGGAGGGGACTTTGAAGTGGTCCAACGTGGAACAAAATTCTAATTGATGTCTAAAGAAACCGAAGCAGGCCTTGGCAAGGCTACGAGACAGGCGAGATCGCTCCGACTCTAACGGCTATACGATTGCACAGACGCCATGAATGGCCGAGGCAGCACGGATCGCAGAGGATGAAGCGTGGCTGTGTCGCATGAAAAGCCAGATTGATAGCATTCGCAATCGCATTTAGGGAATGTCGCATGAACTTCCCCTGGATGTGCAGCCAATCTTGACGATTCTCGGAATGGCCGGGAGCGCTCATGGTAAAAATACGGCGTGTCTTGGCAGGGATCCTCAACGCTTGGATGATAACCTCACAAGGAGCGAATTAGCTGCAGCGAAAAACCCCGCGCGCCAATCGGGAGTTCGGGCTCTTATGCTCCCCGTCAAACGGGCAGAAAAGATCCAACGAGCCGCGCTTCCCCCAATATCCTTCCCTCTACATCTCCTACCGTATCTGTCCTGTCCCACCCCTACTACGCAGTAACACCGCAGCCGAAACACAGTAAAGACGGTCTATTCCTCGTCGGCCCCTTGTCCTACTATTTGAAAGCCCTGATTTCACACTCCTTGGTGCGAGGAGGGGTGCCGCCAAGATGCAGAGCCTCCCTTCCGCCACAGCGTCTCCACTCAATGGCGACGGCCCTGTGAACTCCAGATCTCCAAGGATCCTGTCGTGTGTTCTCTGTCAGCAGCGGAAGATCAAATGCGATAAAGGCGCGCCCTGCTCGAACTGTGACAAGGTTAGCACCAGCTAAAGGATATGAGAATACTTCAGGTCTAAGATATGCAGGTCGGCGCCACATGTACTCCCTCCACTCCAGCCCCTGCACGTAAAAGCAGGCGGACGAATCGAGATTTGCGAGAGAGGCTAGCAAGGTGTGAGGCCTTGCTGAAGCAACATGAGCTCTCATCCAGTACAATTGAGCCGGCTGCTGCTTCCAGGTCTCGTTCTACCGACTACGCCGCCTCCATGTTGGATGCATCTCAGAGCCCGTCTCAACAATTAACCCCATTTGCGGATGATGAAAGAGAAAGAGAACTTAACCCCATTTGGATGCCCCAGGGTAAGGTCATAGTTGAGAATGGTAGCGTCAAGTATGTCGACAACTTCCCTTGGGCAACAATCCAGAACCAGGTAAGTGTCTCGTCATGCGCAAGATTCTGTATCCTACAGAATGACATTGCCTCCATCCTTAACATCATTCCATTTCTCACCTGATTCACTCATCTCATCTATAGCTTCAAACTATCCATCAGCTTCTAGATGACGAAGAACGAAGCGCGACGGATTCTGACATGACTCCTCCTCGAGAAGAGATCCAAGTCTCATTTGGCGATGCCACCGCCACCACCACTGAGGATGTCACCCCAACACCTGTGCAGATCTTCAAGCTCTGGCAGATCTTTCTGGAGAGAGTCAATCCGCTCACCAAGCTCATACATGCTCCAAGTCTACAGCCTCTCGTGGTGGAAGCCTCGACTGACCACACCAGCATCCCCCAGAACGCCCAGGCACTGCTATTCTCCATCTATTCCGTGGCCACTATCTCCTTGACGGAAGAGGAATCTGCTCAAGTGTTTAAAATGCCCAAAGAAAAAGCGCTTCTGAGATTTGCTTCGGGGGCAAAGGCTGCGTTTATGCGAGCGAAATTCATGGAAAAATATGACTTGATGACCTTGCAAGCAGTAGTCCTATATCTGGTAGAGCTTATCCGATGTCCCTTGTTTCAGATCAGAACCGAGTGAGCTAATGCACGAAATAGTTGTCTCTTCACGGATATACCAGCCGTCATGAAACGTGGATTCTGAGCGGTATCTTAATCAGAATGGCCCAGAAATTAGGACTACACAAGGACGGCGAAGCCTTGAACCTCCCGCCGTTTGAAGCAGAGATGCGTAGGCGGGTTTGGTGGCAAATACTCATGTCTGACACGAAATACGCCATAGCATCGGGCTTTCATGCACCCTTGCTGACCTGGAATTGGGACACGAAGTTTCCACACAACGTCAACGACGCCGATCTCTTCCCAAATTTCATGGAGCCGGTCCGCCCCCGCGACGGTCCGACCGAAATGGGATTTTATCTGATGTTCTGCGAACTGTGTCAGTTCGTGATTGAGAATCGCATCGACTTCCAGACACTGACTCTCGGCCATGTCAATGGGACAAAACAAACACCAATGGCGTCAATCACGTACCAGACTCTGGTTCAAATCGTCGACGCAAAACTTACGGCTCTTGAACAAAAGTACATCGACACGTCAGTTGGCCCTTTACATCTGCTAGCGAGTAGGGTTCGAATCTTGATCACAGCCGAGCTACTATCCATCCTAACACCAGTACACGAAATACCCGAATGGGGGACCGAGATCTTCAACGCCGAGGACAACGTGTTTAGAATATGTCTCATACACTTTGAGAATCATTCCAACATATGTGATGAGATGAAAGACACCAACTTCATATGGTTGTTGAAGCTCCATTTCGAGATTGATGCTGTTCTATTCATTGCTGGTCAGCTTCAAAATCGAACCCTCGGAGGATTGGTCGATCGCGCGTGGATTTTGATGGATCGTATTTACCACGTTCAACCAGAACTGTGGAATATGTCGAAAAAGGACAACGTCAAGGTCGGACTCTCCATTCTCAAGGCATGGCGAGAGCGTGAACGAGCCCTGTTTCAGCTGGGTCTGCCGTATGAAATTTCTCCGGTTGTTTCTAAACTGCAGAAGATTGTACCTCAGTCCAGCCCACCTCCTGCACTACTACCGCCGCCAACGATCGAACCCCAGGGGCCACTGAGTACGGATTGGATAGTTGACCAACTCTCCAATTATATGATTGACACATCGACTCTTATGTCGCAGGGAACTCATGAGCATTTCTAAAAATGAAAGCAGGAACCTTGTGTGATTCTGGGTGTAGACTACCCACCGAGGACTTGATCATCGGAAGGCGCTTGGGGAATTAGTTGCTAGGCTCCCGGAAAATTTCGCCTCTATCTCCTAATTACCAGAATATCCATACTTGCGTATTGTGATATCACGCGCTAAAGTGATATTCATATTCATATTCACATATTCGCAAAAAGTGTGCTAGAATATCACCCTAGCACTTTAGCACGATTGATATCACTATAGTACTTTAGCACCTATACTGTCAGACATCCGCAAATCAATCAAAATTAACATCAGAGTCTTCATCGCCGCCACTATCAAAACCCGTATCAGTAATTACACCCATACCACCATGAACAGCCTTCTGGATATGCCCTTCACGCAGCCAGTTACCTACACATTCAACCTTCTCAAGATTCTCGCAAGTCATTCGTTCTCTATCCCAGGAGAGAGTACGTCGACCACCAGAGAAAGCAGATTCCGGATCAGCTGATTCAGGCGCGATCGAGAGGATATCAATAGCCATTCGACTTAGCTGAGGATAAGTCTTCCGCTGATCCTTATGACACCACCATTGAAGTGGTGATCCACTTATTTTGATGGGTGTTGCCTTGATAAAGTCTTCAAGATCGTCCATACTATCACCCAGATCCTCACGGACTTCCAACTCTTCAAGTAAAGCGTCCCACTCGTTCGGCTGCCGCTTTTGCGAAGCAGATACCTCATCAACCGACCCTGCAGGTCCAGTCTCAGGCTGAGCTTTGTACTCTTCTTCCCAAATTGTACGGACACCAGCAATGGCGTTCTCGTGCCATGACTCTGGCCAGTGACGCTCAATGTACCTGATTCGCTTTGAAGGATCAAGAAGGAGGGCGGCAGCGTAAACAGGCGCATCTTCGGTCATAGTATAATACTTGTCGAGAATGAACCAGCCCATCTCAATTGAATGAAGGATGCGGCGATCAAGCATCTCTGGCTTCGAGTAATGTTCCTAGATTGGATAATTAGCCAAGTTTGAGTTTTGAGTCTATCAAGAGACAGCAAACCTTGTTCTTTTCATAGTGGCGTAATAAACCATCCATAATTGTCAATATTTGTGACAATGTAGAATTCTTACCCTCAGCCCATAAAGTTGCCGACGCGAATGGGTGGAGAAATCTATGTGTTTTTTCAAGGTAATCCCAATCTGATGAGTTGAGGATATTATCGTTGATCTCCTTATCGTAATCAAGCAAGAATTGCTTGATCTGTGATTGTCTTCGGATAAGATTATCGATCAGCTTATACCAAGAGTTCCATCGGGTGTCGTTATCGATCCCAAGCCGCAAGCCTACTCGATCCTCCCATAGATCACTGTGGATAGATGAATTTCGAAGCCAGACCGCAATATTATGTAGTTTACGCATCGCCGGGATGGTTTGCCAGCCTCTGAATTTGTCATCCTTGAAATCGGGGGGCTTCCGAGCGGCCCTTTTAGCCTTTCCCTTCCATATCTTACTGAAAGACTGTTCTTGCTGTCCCGAAGCTTCAGACCGCGATGCTGGCTCATTGGCGGATATATCATATAGTGTGAAGTAGAATTATTCGTACATCTCGGCGCCGGTTACGTCGCTAGCAGCGGCAAGTGCTGCGCGTAAAGCTTCTTTCGAGGACGCAAGGAGAAAGGCTTGAAGGAAAAGATTTATGATATGAGCGATGCATCGGATTCGACGCTGGTTGGGATGGAAAGATATCTAGACTCAGTTAACCAACTACCTATTAATCAACGTTCTAAATAACATACACTGTATTTATCCTGTAGCATTTGAGAGAGATGCTTTAAACAGGTATCGTTTGAAGTAGCATTATCGCCGGTATGATAGCCGATTTGCTTCGCAATACCGTATTCTTCGATTGCTTCCGCCATTAGAGTTGCTTGGCGCTCGCCACTGTGGCTGTATCGACATTCAGGCATAGCTAGCAGGGCCTTTTGAAGGTGATAGCCATTATCAACCCATCTAGCGCATACTGCTAAAATGCCATGCCGATGAGGCGATGTCCAGAGATCGGTCGAGAGATGGATCTTCGATACGGACGCCTGAAGCTTTGCTTTCAATTGAGATCGGTATAAGTCGAAAGTAGTGGTAATATGACGCATAGCTGCGTCGCGGGACGTGAGGAGAAGATCCTCAATAGCCGGATTGCATGCCAATATGATATCCTGCATCTCATCCCATTTCACCGCGGAGAATGGTAAACGACGGCGTGTGAGAAGACCGACAATCGATTCTATGTATTGCTGTCGATTAAAGACGCGGCGTAAAGTGGTATCCGATGGCCGACTGTGAAAAAAACTGTCCATCCGAGGCTGCTTTGATGGCCGGGTAATAATATCTGAGTCGTGCTCGTCTACGGTACTGGCCTCAGTCTGAAGAATAGAGGCATGTTTCCTTTTCGCGTGGTAAATAGCATTGCCACGCTTTCCATTTGACCATGGGCTATCTGGGGGACAATGAAGGCATTCATACATAACACGACCAGACGTCTTTCGTTTTCCAGATGGGCCTAGTTTGGCCTTCTCTGGATGAGTGGTGCGGAAAATGACGTCGAAGCTAGATGATTCGAAGGGCAGATCATCGGGTGATGCTCTAGTCTGTGATCGACTAAGGGTATCAGTGATAATTTTTTAAGATGAACTCATAATTCAATATTGAAAGTCGAGGCAGCAGACTGTCGGACAGCGCGCTCTCAGTAGGTAACTCATAATCTAATGATGATCGGAATGATTGTCTTCTTGCTCTCCTCCTTCTTATAGGTAAAGAGGCGAGGCTATGATACTAGATCTGCTGACCCTGCAACAGACCTGTAACACTGTTCTGACGATTCATGCGTAATCGTGACACCGTTTCCTGTGGCTGCCTATGCAACACTATCATCCATGTCACTTCTCCAACACCAGGGATGGACATCTTACGAACGGGAATCGAATTGATAGATTAATTCGATGCCAAGTCTTACGAATATCGAATCGAATTTCTTGGCGTTCAATTCGATGTCGAATCTGCCACAGGCCCGTTCGATTCGCATCGAATCGAAGGTGGAAGGTCTCATTCGATATTCGATTGCGTCGAATCGAATGTGGCGTTTTTCATTCAATCGAACAGGCCACATTATATTCGCCATCGAATCGAACGGGCCCAAACGTTCGATCGAAATCGATCGATTCGGTCGAACGAGTGACGCGGTTCGCTGAAACTCACGCGGGGCTCGTTTTAGTGTCATTTCTTGAACGCGTCAACCGACCCCTGACGCTACCTGACGCGATCGAGCTTGATTTGGGGTCTTGAATGCCCATGCTAGGTGGATGTGCTAAGATATGTTAGTGTATACATCTGAACCGCCGAGACTTACACGTCAGAATAGGTATCGTGCAACTGCAGCAATCATGCTTCCCTGCATCCCATAAACGACTGCTTTCTAAAATTCCAAGGGTAATTTATTGAATGAGACCATTTCCCAAGTCCCATGAGGACTATATCCAGCGTGGGAGAGGTTGATAAGCAAATCCTCGTGACCATGAAATGCGACTAGTGCCGTTTAGGGGGTACTTGCGCAAGTGTGGGGGAATACGTGAGAACCTGGTATCTTTCTAGCACTGAGGTATAGGGTAGGCCCGTCTTGCAAAAACTCCCACGAACTTCAACACATGCTGATTTTCCGTAGATTGGAAGTAATGCAAACAAAAACTGGTCCATTTAGACATCTCCCGTCAGGAGCTTTCTATCGGTGCCAGTGTTCTCACGGTCAGAAGACCATTTCGACCTTGGAGTCTCATATGTCTCCTGTATCCTCAACCTTCCCGTACGAGGTCACTAACTGTTCAGAGGCAACGCCAGAATGGAACGAGAAGGGCCAACGCGGAAGGAAATATCCCGTTGTGCGCCTCCATGGTCTGTGCACGATGACACAAGCCAATAGGGGTGTTGCAAAAGCTAATTACAGTAGATCCAACAAAAGTAGATTTCCTAAAATAGGCTATATAGCTATAATATTTTTAAGAAATTAATTTTAGGTATTTAACTGAAAAAGTCATAATATACTATTTTTCTTAAACTTTTAATTAATTTATTTAATTTTTTAAATATAATAAGAGTAGTGCTATTTGGGCGGTATGGTATTGCTATTCGGGCTGTAGACCCACTTTTCTACTAACACGTGACTGCTATTGCAGGTAAGATCTTCCGGAGTTTAACCATTTCCCCCACTTTTTCTGCACGCTAGCCACGTAACTTCCGCCCAACAGTCACGGCGCCGCAGCGCCACAGCGCGCTGTGATTGCAGCCGCTACAGCGGTCACAGCCCCAAGCCCGCTGTAATTGCAACTGTTACAGCGGTCATAGCGCTGCAACCCACTATAACTGCAGCTATTCTAGCAGTCACAGAGCCGCAGCCTGCTGTAACTGCTGCTGCGCCAGCAGTCACAGCCCCAAGCTGTAGCCCCCTTTACACCCGGCCCTCATCCCCTCACCTGTCTTACTGCTGTTCTTCAGGTCATAGAAATTGTATGTGATTAGGAACTTTATATCGACAGCAGCGGAGACGGCGGAAGGGCGGCGGAAGGGGCATGCTTTGAAGCTGTAGTTGCGATGTGACAGGGGCGTGGAGCACTGTGGCCCCTGTAGCAGCTGTAGTTGCAGCAGGCTTAGGCCGCTGTGACTGCTGTAGCGGCTGCAATTACAGTGGGCTTGGGGCGCTGTGACCGCTGTAGCGGCTGCAGCTGCAGCAGGCTTAGGCCGCTGTGACTGCTGTAGGCGGTTGAAAATTGGGACGAAGTTACGTGACTAGCGCGCAGAAAAAGCGGGTCCAGTGGTTTTCCACGTAAGGGGTCAGGTGAGGGGTCACGTGTACCGCCCGAATAGCAATACCATACCGCCCAAATAGCACTACTCTTTATTTATGCCTTCAGCATTCTGCACCTCGTTGAGCAACACCTTCCGTACATCGCAATGGAGCCGCCAGCATCTTCATCCCTTGTGTTCCAGACGAGTCGATCGGGGTTGGAAATAAAGCCCGTCCATCGATCGCCACAAGCCTGCCTTTACTGCAGATCTAGGAAGGTTCGATGCGATGTGTCTAAGAACGGAAAGCCATGCATGAACTGCAATCTAGACGAGCAGGAATGTGTTGTCACGAAGAGAGCGTCACGCAGGTGAGTTAAACTGACCCCCCTCTGCTGAGATTTAGTTACATCTTTAATTTGTAGAGTGAGGTTGTTAAGTGGACATAGCAGATTCCAGGCATGTCCCCAACCGAATAGGCCGAGACGCAAACCCACCCGAGCCCCAGAGCCAAGTATCGAGACGATTACCGACCTTGACACCCAGCCTGAGGAACACGATTCCTGTACTCGCTCCGACCACAACAGCCCAAGTCCCATCATTCTCGCAGACCAAGATGACACTACGACGGAAGGAAATATCGGCGCTGAATCGTCGGGAACACCACGTGGTTCATCTGAGGCGACACCTGTGGGTAAGCCATTCGCCCTCGACTGTACTATGATAAATGAGGCAGCAACTAACCGCTCCCTAGTTGATCGTACTGCCACCGACATGCTCTCTTCCTTTTTCGTCAAACTAAGCTCCGATAATCGTCTCGAGCCATCGAACACGGTTGTGTACTGCTCATACCCCTTCATGGCAGTCAGCAACATGTTCTACGTGCCTGCGCGAGATGTTCGATTTCTTGATGCAGAGGAATGTTTTCGCCTTCCTACACGATCAATCTTGAACCAAGCTGTTCGGCAATATTTTCTGCACGTGCATCCAATGTTGCCGATGCTGAGCGAGGGAGACTTCTGGGAAGCGTATTACAGCCCAACGCCGGATGAATCTAACAAGACATGTCTCCTGCTGATGCAGGCGATGCTTTTCGCGTCTTGCAATGTCGGTTAACCCTCGACCTAGCTGTAACACGCATAACTGACGCTGGAAAAATAGTTCTTGTCATTGGATTCTCTCAAAGAATTGGGCTACAGTAATGTTCGGAGCGCGAGGGCCTCGTTTTATAGAAAGGCCAAAGTAAGGCATCACACTCCGCCTTCAGTATCCCTACTCACACCGACAGCTTTTTTACGACTTTGGCATAGAGCCATGCCATCTAAAAACCGCCCAAGCCGCACTGTTACTCACGTTTTGGACGCCTCCTATGAAAGCAGACTCGAAACCCAACACTTCTTGGCTAATGATTGCAATCGAAAACGCAAGGGCGGTCAAGGCGGACTACCACTCAGACGTATCGAACTTTCCCCCGCAAAAGACTGACGACCGTGATGTCCTACGACGACTCTGGTGGTGTTGCATTATGAGAGATCGGATTTTGCCACTGGGATTGCGACGCAGCATAACAATAACCCCGGCTCATTTTGACTTTGACAAAAATTTAGAGCTTGGGGCTGCGGAGATTCAGGCCGAATTACTGCGCTCAAGCGTGTACGATGCAGAAACGAGAACAGCGCTGGCAAGGGTGACGAAGCGGCTTCTGAGATTTTCCGTCCTATTGACTGACATTCTGCTTCTATTATATCCCGTTAAGCCTGTTGCTGATACTGCCCGGGAAATGCAGGCCAGCGTGACTTCTGTGAGGAAGCACAAAGAGGATTTGCTGCATTGGCACACCGAACGGTCGACTACGGAAACTTGCAGGGCTCCTAATAGTGCAGACCATTTACACTATTAGTGCAGACTACAATCCAAGATCAATAATCAATCCACGACGGGCGTTCGTGGATTGACGACTAGGATGATGCGCCCCTTGAAACGAGCCTTGTTGATCCGGATCGCACCAGTGAATTGATCAGAAATATCCAAAACAAAGTGGTTGGCACAGCAACAATCATGGGTACCCTGGTTTTGTAACACCATGCCAACAACCTAGCGTACTTAGCGTCCACACCGGGCGTCCGTATTCCCTGCCCTGATCTGCAGTCTGCACTAATAGTCTAAATGGTCTGCACTATTAGGAGCCCTGACGGAAAGAATAAGGCAGCAGAAGCTTGTCGAGCATAAATCGGTAACCATGCGTACAGCGTTGATGCACATATACTATCAGTAAGTCGACACATTCCACCCGAGGGACATTATCTAACATGTGAAGCCTAGCGGAGCCATGATTTCCCTGTGCCATCATGATCTCAAAACTGTTGCGGTTTCAAATTGCGGCAGAAAAACAAGATAGCGCAAATGCGACAAGAGGTTCAGCGTTCTATATCTTGCATCACGGACCTACTCGATAGACTCAACCAGCTTCACGTTGCGCGGTGGCTTCCTATTACCACGTAAGACAAATACGCCCGTTGGCCTATCGACAATTGATTGACCGTGTCACAGAGTCGCCTACGCAGCATTCCCACTGGCGGTTCACATATTCGATGCACAGTTCCCTAGAGCCAAGGTTGGAAATTCGGTAGAACAACAAGAGCGTAGCAAGTCTAAGTATTGCCAGCTTATGGCTCTTATGAAAGCCATGAAGGTGTTTCATGAGCAATACGACGGGGTCGAGGATGTCGTAAGGAGCGTTCGGAGCATCATTGACCACATACAAATCCATGTCGAGATTTCAAGCTCGAAAGCCTCACGGCCACCACGGAGTGAAAGTCCAGATTGGGACCTGCTCGTATCCCTCGCAATCGACTGGAGTCTAAGCACAGGTAAGCCCGCGGATGGGCAAGAGTTCTCCAAGTATCTACGCGGACTCTTCAACCAATCGACGAAATCATCCTCCTCGGCGAGCGTTGGCGTGCCTGCTTCTGGCATCGCTTACAAAAGCCAGCGCACCACAATGCCTGACCCACGGGACCGGGCCCCGAACTTTGGAATCGGGACTCCATCATCGCCTGATGATTTTGAACATTACCATTTCACGGATTCATGTCTAGTCTCAAATGGCAATTTGGGCGACGAGAACGGGCAGAGCGGACTCGGCACGGCAGTGAGTCCCGGAGAAGACCCATCCAACATATTGGAGTCGGTGTGGGATGGAATGATGATTGATGCCTTTGTAGGGTCAGATGGCGTCCCTGATTCCTCCATGGCTTGGGATCTTCACGGATCTTGTGATGGGCGTGACCAGACGGATATGAACGCAGGTCACATGTTAGGAGATCATGAGGGAGATTGCAGCGAGAGCTTGGACAGTTCGTTCATAATGAGTTGATACCTTAATCCTTTTCTCTATTCAGGCATAAAAATTCGTGGCCATTAGCTAGCTAGTTTCCACAAAGAATGTGACCGAGCAAGAGACCTGCGGATTTTGATCAGCTTTCCTCCTTGGTGTCGACAAGGTCTGTCGCATGGGTTGCTGGAAGCCGATTGCCAATCATGTGAGAGGTTTCCATCAGCTTTCTAACCTCAGCATCCTCCTCGTCAGTCAGCTGCAAGCTCAAAGAAGCCCAGTTGTCTTCTAAGTACTCGATCTTCCTAGTGCCAGGGATTGGAATGATCTCCTCGCCCTGTTTCAAGAGCCACGCCAGGGAAAGTTGCGATATAGTGCAGCCCTTCTTGTCAGCAAGAGCCTTGAAATCTTTGACAAGCTTGATATTGGCTTCTCGGTTCTGTTCCTGAAAGCAAGGGAAAAAAAGCCGGCCGCATATCCTTCTTATCTAACCCGACTTCGTTGTTGGAAAATGCCTCGATGAGCAAACCTCACCCAAGAGGAGAGTACGCGACGATGGAAACGCCTAATTCACGGCACGTGTCAAGTAGGTTGGTTCCTTCGGGACCTTCCACGTCGAGGACGATTGGAGAGTACTCCGCCTGAACGGCAGCGACGGTGGCAATCTTACACTGTGTTAAGACCCAGGCGACGGTATTGCACCGGACGATTTGCCAGCTCGAGGGCCACCATGTCCTTAAAACGGCGGCGAGAGGGACTACTTGTTGATGTCGCAATCGTCGATCCGGACTGCGTAGCTTGTCTACCACGCAGCGTACGAGCGGGAGAGACAGATCCGGTTGCGGAGGACTGGGACTCGGAGGGGAGACTTGGAGGCGGCAAGATGGGGATTGGTTGGCTGGTCAACGAACAGAGCGGGAGAGCGGTGTTGGGAGTAGTGTCTGGTTCATCCTTACGACGAGGACTCTGACGCCGGGGCAAAGGCTGCTTTTCTGAGCTCATGATGGCTTTTCCGTGATAGTTCAGGCGAGACGAGGGCACCTCCTCGAGAGGGCGACGTCGCTTGGCCGAGCGGAAAGAGGATGTCGATGCGACTTGGTCGAGCCACGAGAGGACGAAGTTGCTGTTGTCCGCGTTGATCGTGTGTTGCGACATGGATTTTTAGAGACGCAGCCTGCGCTGCTTCAGGCGTTATTGCGAAAGAGGCATTGCATCAACGGAGTCATGACGTGAGACGCGTTTCGTGTATTCACTCAGCAATGGTGTGGCGGATTGCTCAGCAACCGGCAAGGGTTCGGATTGAAGGGACAAGAAGCGTGCACGGGCCCGTTTGGATGGTCCAAAGGGGCTAAGCCACCGATGCAGTCGTGACTTGCTTAGCCACCGACACCGACGCTCAGCAACTACGACAATAGAGATTAAGCGAACAATAATGATCGGCTTCAGGGATTTGCCACCCTAAGCTGAAGGGAACCGTTCTTTCTCAATTTTTCCACCCATTAATTTGACTTCAGGTTGTACTTTGCGCTTCTGCTACGAGCTGTATGTATATGCGTCCTATTGGTTGGCTGATCCGGTCCGATCAATTCCTGGTAATCATCCAATGCAGATGAGAATGCTGCGCATCGTCTCTAAAGCATACAGACGTCTATGTAAAGCCCTCATTTCCTGATCAAGTGTATTCAAGCCGATATATTGGTGTTCTGCACGTCTCTCGTGTGTTGAATGGTGTTTTGTGAGTGTCGAGCCTACTTCATGGTGGACCTTCGACCTTCGACCCCGCGTCCGGGCCGGTATGCATGGGCCTAAGACACTGGCGGTGGGAGAAAGGGAGCTGTCAACCAGCCACATGCCCGACGAGGAGAAGGAGGAGGATGACATGGTCATGGCGAATTGGAAGAGGAAGACGCAGGTCCACTGCCACCTTTCAAGGTGCAACAAAGCGTGGGCCTGAGCGTGCCGGTAGGACCAACGTCAACGTTCAGTCAGCGGCTTGGTGCGCAACCCACTAAATTTGCCCGACCACGGCATGCTGTAGGCTCCTAACCACCATTTATACCGCTCCTCTCTGCTCGATAACTCGAAACGGATACACCACACTTGGAAGTTCACAAAAAAAACCCTCTTGAATTGCCCCCTCCACGCGCTCCTTCCTGTCACTGTTGTCGCTGCGTTATTACCTCGTTTTCTCCCATCCTAGCAGCGCATTTTCCTTTGATTATCTGACACAGTTCTAGTCTGAAGTACGATTCTTTTTGTAGAGCCCTACCATATCGCCGCAATACACCAAACCATACACCCAGCATGCAGCGTAAGAAGTTTGTCTCTCCGCTCGATCGGTCTCTCCAGGCCCATAACACTGATTTCATGGCTGTAGCCAGATTTTCCTCGCTCGCCTCTGTGGCCAGGCTGAGCGCTACGATGATATGGTCCCCCTTCTGAAAGAAGTCGTCAAGACGGGTGCTGAGCTGAGTGTCGATGAGCGAAACCTTCTTACCACTGCTTTTAACAACGTGTTCGGCACCCGCCGTGCCAGCTGGCGCACTATCTCCTCGATCGAGCAAAACGAGTTAAGGGGTAATGAGAAGCACATTGCTACTATACGTGGATACCGCATTAAAATCGAGAATGAGCTCGAGAAGATCTGCCGGGACGTCTTGGATCTGCTAGACGGGAGCCTGATTCCCAATGCCAGTACTGGCGAGTCGACGGTTATATATTACAAGATGTATGCCTATTTTACTGGTCTCCCCTTCTAGGAACACTTGGACTGACTCCTCATATTTTTAGGAAGGGTGACTACAGCCGTTACCTGACCGAGTTCGTGTCGGGTGAGAAGCACAATCTTGCAGTTACCTCTGCGTATAAGGCCTACAAGGTGGGTTCCAAATCTGTTGGTTCAGAATTCAATCAGCCAAGGTGTACTGATCAGAGATTTTCGTCTGCTTCTTAGATTGCTGCCGATGTTGCTCAGACAGAGTTCACGGCCACTCACCCATTGCGGCTGGGCTTGGCTCTCAACTTCTCTGTCTTCTACTACAAAATTCTGAATTCACGCGATCGTGCCCGGCGTCTTGCGAAGCATGCTTTTGATGATGCCAAAGCCGAGCTCGATGCACTGACCAAGGAGCCTGATGGCGACAGCATCCTCATCATGCAACTCCTTTGTGACAACCTGATCCTTTGGGCGTCTTCAAACAGTGGTGAGCCTGAAGGGATTCGTTAAAGAAAGATGAAGCATTGTTGCATCTAGCAGATGGAAATGATCATGTGTGCGAGAAGCTCTTGATATTCTTCCTATCTAAAAGAGGGTCTTTGGGTCAGTCTTATAGATGAAGAGACTGATGATGACCTCGGATGACCTCGGACAGCCGAGAGGCTCCGGATCCTTCGGAGTCTTTGGCTTCAACTAGCTATAGATAAAATCAAGGAAAAGCTAGGCCTAGGGCTTATCTGATGATGAGGCCGGTGACGAGGCAAGTGGCGATGGACGCCTATGATGACAGAAGGAAAGCTTCACTTCCGTCACAACCGCAGAAATCCGATATCCCGATATCCTGATACATGTGACAAGCATAGACTTGGCACGCGCATTCAGTCGAATTAGTGAAGCGGGGTCCTTTGGATTGGCCCGCGGGTTCAACACCAAGGAAGGTATATCAAGGGACGTCTCAGATCTAGATTCAACATCACGAGCACCTTCACACAGAGACAGTTGGAAGGGACGAGACATCCCTGTCAGTCTGATCAAGCAGGCCTTTTCTTTCTTTGGCGTCTTCATTTTTCCTAGTCATACAGCTATTCTAAAATTGCCCTCTGTCTTTTCTCTTGACCTAAGTCCGCGAGCCCGATCTGCTGTGTCTTGCACCTTCCAACAGCCCCTTAGATCCTAGGCTGCAACCAACCTCTGATGCCTTGCCAAAAGCCGCACCTAGGATCTGACCGGATAAGCTGTCTCAATAGAAGCTTTTCTTTGCTATAGCTAGCCTTTGGGTCTGTCTGTCAAATAAGTGGTCAAGCTGCTAGCTGCCGCAGCCGGCCTCCTCAAGGCCGGCTTGACAGATCCCACCGGCGTTGCTGTTGTCAGGAATAGCTAGCTATTTTGGGTGTTGTTTTTCTTCCAAGTCCCCCACGGTCGTTTCATTAGTCCCACGCATGCCCTTCATATACCTCAGGCTATGGACTAGGAGAAGTTTATTTACAGCTACTAAATGCGACTCGGATACATAAAGCCTCTCTGTCTCTCCCCATTCCTTCTCTTAGAACGGGAGAAGCTTCAAGCCCAGTAATTTTGTCAAGGAGAGGCTGCAGACTGGTTGGCAGCGTTGGGACGGGATGTTTGGGTAAACCAACAAAATCGTGCAAGGTGCCCTTAGGAATGGCATCCTCCGGTGTTTTCACGGGGTGTCTATACACTACCGGCCCTCGCGGGAAAAAGGACCAACTTACCATCATATACTGTCACATTTCGGGATCATCGTACGATGCCTGGAACAGCTTCCAGACCGGCTGCTAGGAATCCGGTCCGGACCGGGTCTCAGACCCCCGGCAGGTGGGTCCCCCGGTCTCAGACCTCCAGACCTCGGGCCCGGAGGCTGCCGGAGGCCGCCTCATCTTCATCTATAAGACCGATCCCTAGCCCTTCATTAGATAGGAAATCAAGAGCTTTCATCATCATCATCCTGATCCTATCCATTCAGTGTGACATATACTCCTCGGCTTGCCATCTTCCAATCTCTTGGAAGCTGCCGTACCAGCGGAACTGTGTTGGCCTGCCCATGGCAGTCTCCCGAGATGGTGGCAACACATGGAATAAGAGCAACGAGAACTCGATCCTGAGCGGAGAACCGGATGATGTTGAGGTATGGGGATTTCGAGACCCCTTTCTATCGGAATGGCCTGCCCTCGATCAACTCCGAGGACAAAAAAGTCTTTACGGCCTCGTCTCCGGCGGAGTTCACAGTATGGGCCCTCGAGTATTCCTTTACGCTGTGTCCCCTGTCGATCTGGGTGCTTGGCACTACTTGGGCCCTGTGATCGACTTCCCCATTCGATACTGTCCTTCCTTGAAATGGGGAGCCGACTTCGGTGCCAACTTGGAATGTGCGAACGTTATGACACTGGAAGACGGCTCAGGAGAGCGCTCATTCCTAGTCGGTCAGATGGCGCAGCTTCTTCTGGTACCAGGTCGGCCGAACAGTGGAGAATTTGCGCTCGGGCTGATTGAGCCGGGTACCTTGCCGCTTCGTGCGGATGGACAGAATGATTGCTTATTGATGCCCATGACCAGGTTGGGACACGATATTTTTATCAAACGGAATAGATTGGTTAGAACAGCTTAGTTAGCGATGGACATGTCTTGTCCCTCTATCTGTCTAGGTGGAAAATCAGCTATTTATCTAGGGCCGTGATGACGTCTTTGAGATACTCGGGACAACGGTCCTGAGACCGGATTCCAAGAATCCGGGACCTTGAGACCGGCTAGCTAGGACTCCGGGCCTATTGAGACTACCCTATTAGCCCTTTCCGTCTAACAATTTTGGTGGTTGTGATTCTCCGTGTTTCCTAGTTTACTGGATACGGCCCCAGGAACAAGGTGCTCCTACCGAACGATTCCGTAAAGGAGACCCACTCATGATTCTGTGCCATCGTCCAAATGTGTCCTTGTACTGTACCACGGCTGTTCCAGGACCATAGCTCCTGGAGGAGGGCCGCGGACGGTATTGGCGAGGCCTCGATGGAGGTTGGCGGTAGCCCGGGCCTTGAGGCCCATTTCTCAACATGTGTCTTGTACGATAGTACCCTCTTGCTTGCTGTGGCTGAGCCAAGGGCCCAGTTTAGCACCCAATTAATTACATGTACTGAACGATCCTATCACCTCTTGAGTGGCCTTCTTCTGGGTCTCGTCCTCTTTCTGCGGTCTCGTCTCCCGGAGTATGGTCTCCTTTCTGGGCTCTCGCCTCGCTCTGAAGTCCAGCCTCCACCCTTGGGTCTGACTTCTTTCCGGCGTCTAACCCTCTGTCCGGAGTTTGGCCCCTCTGGGTCTGGCGTCTTGGCAAATGCGGCTATGAATGGTTCAAAGAAGTGTTAGATTGGATCATGTACAAAGCATCTGATCGGGTGGTCATGTGGTGACCTCCAGGGTCGAGACCGCCTATTGGGGCAGATACCTCAGGACCCCACTTTTAGTCGACAGACGTACACTCAAGCGATCACAATAGGGGCAACGGTGAGAACACACACAATACACACAATCAAGTCATCTGAAGTGCCACGCAAGTTTTCCGACAGATACAGTTCAACGATAGGAACTCGTTGAACTTCCCTGTCCCTACCAATCATCCTACACATATTGGCTATGGTTTAGTTGCTAACCCTTAACCCATAGTGGGGCTAACCCTAAACCATAACCAATCAGCATTTGCGCCTGGCTTCAAGGAATCAGGCTTCAAAGCTCGGGCTACCTGATCCCTGGCTACACCAAGTTTTGAAGTCTAACATCCTTGTTATTGTACAGTAGGGTTTGCCTCTCCTGTCCTCAGTGATAGACCAGGGTCTACATTAGCAGAGGTTAGGCACATTGCCATAAGGTGATCCTCACGGGATTGGTCAAAAAAGGTGGGTGCTGCATTCTGCCAGCCCCGACCGCCCTTGGGCTTGGATAAGCCTTGGAATACTCCAGATTAAATGGCGGGTCTCACCCAGCCACATGCATACTTCTACTAACACGAAACAGCCTCAAACTAGCAGACCATGCTTCAGCTGCTGTAGATAGGATGCTGAACACTTGGAGAAATCAGCCTTCAAGCAGGCCTGTTACACAGAGTCAAGCGAGGCAAGACCGATAAGTGGATGAGGAAGAATGTTGGGCTTCTGGGAGATGCGAACAATAAACTTAGAACTGTAAATAGCCTAGCGCACCTGGCCCTATGAGGTTAGTCCTCCCGGGCGGAATAAATTTCATTCATTCATTCATGCATACTTCCCTCTTCACGGCTGAGCCGCGATGCGTCTCCTGAGAGCAGAGACTCTTCAGTTTGAAGACTTTATCGGCGACGATATTCCAGAGTATGCGATACTATCCCACCGCTGGGAGCAGGATGAGCTCTCGTACCAGGACATGTGCAGAGTAGTTGAGCATGGCAAAGTGGCACCAGAAATGAGGCATATTCAGGAAAAGCAAGGCTTCCGCAAAATCTACAACTTCAGTCGCCAGGCATTAAAAGATGGTTATGAATATGTATGGGCCGACACCTGCTGTATCGATAAATCCAGCAGTGCCGAACTCCAAGAAGCCATTAACTCGATGTATCAGTGGTATGAGAGCTCTGGAACCTGCTATGCCTACCTCTACGACGTATCTATCCCTACTCATAGCGGCAACCCACTTGGCAGAGGCCTGTCCGCAGCAGGATGCATCGAGTCCTTCAAAGAATCTCGATGGTTTACTCGAGGCTGGACCCTCCAAGAACTCCTAGCCCCACGGAGTCTGGTATTTTTTGACCAGAATTGGAAGAAGTGTGGCACCGCCAGTGACTTATATAAAGTCATCGAAATAATTACGGGCATAGATGTCCGAAAGGTCGTCAGAGATGTGGGCCGAGATGGCCCAAGGTTCTGGCCGTTTCGAATCGCGAGGCGTATGTCCTGGGCCGCAAACCGACAGACCACTAAAATCGAGGATCGTGCGTATTCGCTCCTCGGACTTTTCGACATCAACATGCCATTGCTCTACGGCGAGGGAGAGCGAGCATTCCGGCGTCTACAAGAGGAAATTCTCAAGGTCGATGAGGATGCCTCCATTCTAGCGTGGAGCTCTGCGGAAGCTGAGGCGGGATTCGCGCCTAATGGCCTAGCCAGGTCACCTAGCCAATTCCACAAGTACCCGGACCTAGTGGACCTAAAGAGCACCCGTTTTCGCTATGTGGATTTTAATCCAACGATGATACCACGAGGCCTCCAGGCGACATTGAGGATCCGGAGAGATCCGAACGAACAGGCGCTCGCAAACGCTGTTTTAATGACCGAAGGGGACCAACGCTCTAAATGGTCGAAGTCCCTAATACTTCCTATTATGTTCCCTGAATTAACCTTCTTACGGTCGGATATAGAGAACGAATGCATCAGATTCTCGAATCCCCTTTGGGTTCCATCAACTTTTGTTACGGACGCTGAGCCAGAGCCCGTTTGCTTCATCAGACAGGTGCAGGCTGCGGACGTGAACCCCAATAATGACGGGTTCAGCCTTTGCTCAACCGTGTGGAAGGATTACGTCACAACATTCACATATCCTGTTCAAACGCAGCCTGGACGTCGCCATTTTCCTGCCATTTTTGGTGGGTTCTCCAAAAGCTCGGGATGGAAAAAGGGTGGCCGCATCTTCATCCTGGAATTAACTGCCCGTGCCCAGGCAGCGCAGAGGTTCATTGTTCTAGTCGATTATCAAGTGAAAGGCAGGAAAATGGTCGAGGGCCCAACTGTCACAGTCATCAGGCTGCAGCGAGCGATAAATCTGGCCTATGCTGCGAAGTTGGTGAGATTGAGGAAACTTCGATGTGGCTTTTCTCCATGTAATCTCACCGATTGTAGCGGTAATTTGATTCCCACGGATGAAATTGTTTGCGCCAGTAGTTTCTACAGTTACTGGATTCATGCTGAGGATGACCGTTTCGAGAAGTTGCCGGTTCGCCCAGTCAGGGAACCTGCGACCAAAGCCCTTTGCGCCACAAAGAGACTGCGATAAACGAGTTAGATAGTCCTATAGAGAAATACGAAATGAATATGACGATGAAGAAAGATGCCCCCGAAGACGTCGAGGAGGGGATGCTCCCAGATGTTGATAATTGGGCAAAGGGTAGATCAGTTCAAGTGTTTCCTCTTACCAACCGGCCTGGATATTTCGAGAATGTCTCCGCAGGTTCGGTCACTCGGGCTGAGTTGATGTGCCTTACAGCACAGGGGGAAAAAACGATAGATTGGGCCAAAATAGGCTCTTGCAATAGAGGATGGAAGATTGTTATTTCGGCAGTTATGACAGCTATGATGATGCAGTGCTTGACCTTCGTCCGTGAGGGACCCCCGCATCGGGCTGCTGGCCCCTTCCTGCCGCGTGTGCTCTTGGACTCTGGTGCTTCGGTCGTTGTCGTGGAGGTCGTGTTCTTGCTCGCGGATGACTGCCTCGTCGCGTGCTTTGTCGTGTGGGTACTTACTCTGTAACGGAAACGGGAATTGTCCGATTGTGAGGAGTTCGTCGGGTCAAGGTAAGACTCTCAGCTGAGTCTCGGTCGAGGTGATCGGGGGCGTGGACTAATCGGATATGAGGGTCCCGGGTGCTGTCTCGGAGGTGTTGCATCCGCCTTTCATGGAGAGCATTTCCGCGGCGAAGTCTGGCCTGCTCTCGTCGACGCTTTCTCTGCTCTTCGAGAGAAACGGAAAGGGGAGGCATTGCTCAGATTGCTGCACCAAAGAGAGTATACCAGGAATAGGGGTTAGATTCACAGAGGAAAGAGGAAGAGAGTCAATTCTTTGATAAGCCATTGGTTGTGCTTTCATGTTTGTTTGCTTGCGCTTTAATTGCTCCGACAGGAAATGAATCCAGGAGTATGAAGTGTCGGAGATCCTTGGAGCCGGTTGCTAAGTTGCTTCTTTTGAGTTTGAAGTGGCGGATAGCTCGCTGGTTGATTGGAGGGCAGACGAGACTGTGATGACCAGACAAGGAATGTGTAAGGATCATGATAGGCAAACCGGTTCAGGGGGTGGGAAAGCAGAGCAGAGCAGCAAGTAGTCAAGACAGCGAGATAAAAGGAGTTGGCATAATTGGAGACATCTCTGATGAAAATTTATCTTCCTTTCACTACCTGACTGATCTTCAACCCAACCTTTTCCTTCCTCCAGGAAATAACGTCAACTTCCTACATCAACAAACAACTATACTTATTCCTAATATAATGGCGAAGCTAAGAATTCACAAAAGCACAACAGAGGTTCGCAGAAAAAATCCCACTCGCCACAATACGGTCGCCGTGATCGATGATGTAGGGTAGTCAGTATGCTTCCTGACGCAAATTGAGAAATTGGGGCAGGGATACGATTGGCTGTCATAAGCAAGGGTTTGGTGAGAACATGCGGTCACATTAAGGGATTTCCCGGTGATCTGCCGGATCTGGTGATTCGCCGGACTTACACCTACTTGCATTCCAGACATCAATCTATAATAGCTCCACAGCCGCAGTCCCAAATCTTCCAAAATTAAACACATAATGAAAATGCAACTATAAGATATGTCTCAGTCTATTTCGCAGTCATCAAGCCATCGTGGTCGCTTGCTATTCCGCTGCGGCCGCCCGGTACCCCGAAATGCGACTACCATCTCCCGATCACTCTCAACAGCTAGACAGGGTCTTTTCGGACGAGCGGTACGGATTGGAGTGGTCGCTGCCTTCCCTTTTCGGTTGTCTTTTGGTAGATCTAGGGCCTGTGATGCTACCGGCGGCTCTGGTATGAGTGGAAGAGCGACGATTATCTCGTCTCGAACGTCCGGACTCTTCTCGCGGCCTTCAGAAGCCACCCGTCGTTCATGTTGCATTTCATGTGCCATTTCCAGATTGCGACGCTTAAGTTCTTGTCGAATCTGTCGATTGGTCTCCTTCTCTTGCTGCCTGGCCTCCCTTACCTGCCGTTTTCTCTCTATTTCCGCCTCTCGTTGCCTCCTCTTCTCCAGAGCGAGAGCTTTTTGCTCCGCCGCCTTCTGCTGTCGCTGAGCCTTTTGCGATTCCTTCTGCAGAACCTCCTCTTTCTTTTGGGCGTCCATCGCCGCTTTCTTTAGGCGGGCTTGAGCGACTTTTGCTGGGCTAAACACCTGAGCTGAATTTGGATCTGTACGATCAAAGAGCAGATCTTTCAGAGCTTTACCGCGCTGTCTGCGCTTCTTTTCTTGGCTAATTGTCTCGCGGAGTCCTTGATTCTCATATCGAAGCAGTTCAACCTCAGATTGCAGGCTTTCGAGGGTGTTCTTCAGCTTTCGGCTGTTGCGGTCAGCATCGATAGAGGATTTGTCGACTACTTTGTCAATAAGTCGGCGTAAATCTCGGGCCGTAGGTTGCTGAAGGGCTAGTGATTCTGCCGAGTCGCTACCCGTATTCGAATCATCATCTTTTTTCTCAGTGATCTGCGATAGGACCACTTCTGGGTCAAAAGGCAGGAGACCAGTCCGTTTCCACCCACTCGCAATGTTCTCGGAAGAGAAGGAAGTCTCAAATGCGTTCCAAAATAAAGTCCAGAACTCACGTTTCGATAGGCCAATAAGGCCTTGTGTTTTTGCTGTCCACTGGATAAGCTGATTTGAGTATGCGGTCGAAAGGGGGCTGAATAGCGACACGTCCAAGGGTTGCAGCCGATGCGTGGAATGGGGGGGAAACACCGCAACGATAATCCGGTGCTGGTCACACCACTCCAGAAAGTCCATATTAACATGGCTAGAGTGGCCGTCGGTAATGAGAAGGCGATAATCACGACCGTTTCGAGCTTTTGCCTTAGTAAAGCGATCGAAAACACCGACGAGCCACTCTTTTCCAAGCTCGTGATTTGTCCACCCCGTTTCTGAGGTGGTAAAGAAGGCTGATTGATGTTCTGGGTCAAATTCATTGAGCCAAGAGTCCTGGACTTGTCCTGGTTTGCCTTGATAGATGAGGAATGGGGGCAGCGATGTCATGTCCTGGCTGATGCACGCCAGGAACGTAATCCAAGATCGATTACCATCTTGCGACGCACCGAGCAATTTGCCTTGCTTTTTGACGTTAATGGAAAATACTCTCTTCGTTCGATTGATCACACCCAAGAGAAATCCTTTCTCATCCGCGTTATACGTGTTGCAGGGTAGGATGTTGTATTTCTCGATTTTTGTGCGGATCTTCCACTGTCAGTTGTGAAAGGGAAGCTTCGTGCATTGGCTTACAAGCTCAAAATAAGCCCTATACCTAGAGGCATTATCGGCTCTCTTTCGCGCGATGTCCAACCCGTCGAACCATGTACAACCTAACTCATCACGATTGCGTCGAACGAAGCTGTACGGCCAGTCCTTTCCGACCTCGATTTTGGCGATATCCTGGGCGAAGTTCTTTATCATAGGTAAGGTAGGGGGAATGCCACGCGATGAAAGCTTATGAATATAAGCGATAAGATCCCGTTCTTGTTGTTTTGACAGACGTGACTTATACAAACTGTCGGCATCTCGTCTTGACCGCTGTTTGCCTTGATGTCGGCGTCGCAAGGTCGTCTCGTCGCAATTGAAACGCCGTGCAGTCTCAGCATAATTAACTGATTCCGACGATTTCAGGAAATCAAGGGCCTCATCAATCGGCGCCATGGTTGTTGAGTAATTGTCGATTGATGTTGAGTGTGCGAAGTGGCGGTGATCCGGCGGATCACCAGATCCGGCAGATCACCGGGAAATCCCTTACATAAGCTTCCCCAATTTAAATTGAGAATAGAATGCGAATTCCTTGACTTGCAAAATACTCGCGCTCTACAACGCCAGCATTCTCCCCCGGACTTCGGAAAGGATTCTAATCAAAGACTTTATCCTCTCTCAAACCCAGTGCAACGAAACGCAAGAAATGACTCCTTTCACTCTCATGGAGGATGATGGATCATCAGATCCTGTGTATACCGCAACTGTCGAGAGCGTTAAAGAAGCCATAGGTCACCCGCCATGCGAGTGTGTCGACTGCCAACACGGGTTCTACACCGTTGAGGAACAGTATGGCTCCGGTCTTTCGTATCGCCGCAGGCTTTCCGACGCAGACGCGGAGCGCAGGGTGCTCTCGACCGTGAAGCAGATTCACGATCTGAGGGGCGCATTGACAGAACGTCTGAATGTCTTTGCTGATGTCTTGCTGAGTCGGTGGAAAAAGCGAAGCCAAGCAAAGCGCGAGGCTTTGTTGAAGAAGGCGGCTCCGGACCTCGAAGAGAAGCAGTGGCTTATCCCGCGATACACCTACCTTCGCGAGAGGCTTATCACACATGCGAGGAGCCAGGAGCGGAGACGCCAACTCCTTTTGCCCTGGCTGAACGTGGAAGTCCTGAAGACTAATCCTGCGTTTCGTTTTTGCTTTATTGCACTATAGGACAGCCTATTCTCCTCAGCATTGGGCAGCGTTCGATAGCGGGCAACTCACTCTCAGTTGGGCAGCTGGATACTTTGACGTCGACTTCTCGGCGAAATCTGTTGTTATGTATGGAAAAAGATATGGGTCACTGGTGGACTGGGAAGAAAAGGCAGCCCATCGAGCTGATACCCTTGGGTTCCCCCGGGCAATGTTGGTTCTTGAAGCGCAGGCATACCTCATGGAAGTTCTCTGCAGCATCGTGGCGAAGATCCTTGATGGTGTCGACAACTCGCAACCCCCTCGAATCGACAAGTGGATAAATCTCATTAGCAACGCGGCGTTTAGAGAGACAGGAGTGGTGGAGTCCTGGTCTCCATACACAAACCAAGCCTTCTCACCACCGCCGGAATTTGACAGTAAATACCTGGTCTCGCTCGCCAAGACTCGACTAGATGCAACGGGAGATCATCTCTGGTACTTGCAGTGCGATGCCACATACATACGGCGGCATCTGAAGATCATGTTTGCAACCGAGATCTTTAAGAAGGCCTCAGATACCCAGAAAGGTGCGATGGTTACGCAACGCATCCGCTCCGAGGTGCGGAGTCACCATTGGTGGCGCTGGATTGAAATGGAGTGCAGACATGTCGACGCGGCTCGAGAGAGATTTCGCGACAGCACATATCCTGGCGCCACCTTGCCGGTCTCCTACAACCGAGCTCTCGGAGCCCTGGAGCTTCTCCTTGTCAATCAGGCCATATACAGAGCCAGCTGCCTTCGGGAACTCTTGCCGTACGTTCCAGGGCTTCAGGAACACTGGATCTTTGAGCCTGGCGCGAAACAACCCAATGCAATTGGCGTCCTCCGCCGAAAGAAGTCTGCCAACACACAGGAGTGCCTCGCTAATGACCGCCTTTATTGGTGTCTGGTCCAGTTACTCGCGAAGCCCGACGACCAAAGGACGTTTGATCACTCCATGCTCTTCGCAATGCTGCAGGAGCACATGTCTAATAACCCGTCTGAGAGGGCTAGACTGGATGAGGTCATCTACCAGCTGCTCTCGGATCTCGCGACTTGCCATGAAATGATCATGGCTGTCCGTTTCCACAGACCGCAGAATGCAGCGAGAACGTTTAAGGAGGTCAAAGAGACAGAAGACAGACACGTCTGGAGATGGCTACGATCCAGGAGTAGTAACGTGGAAGATTTCGGCGACCCCCAAGGCATCGGGATGTCACTTTTCAAGGACTTCTATCTTGCAAAGACACCGACAGGTCCAAAGACTTCTGTCTGGCTTGCGCAGTCCCAGGAGCTCCGCGCGGCTCTGGAGAAGTTCTGGGAGTCGATAAGAAGAGCAATCAGGAAAGACTTTGAAGACTCGGCTTTCGGTCCGGCAGAGGTCGATAGCCTTCTTGAAGTCGTTTCGGCAAATCTGAGTGAACAGTATCTGCAAGACAAGCAGCGAGAAGAAGATGCAATTCTCGCTGCTATCCAGAAATCTGATAGCCCACAACCCGCAACCAATTTCTTTGACGGGGCCGAAAGCCGTTCAGCGACCACAACGATTGCCCCGCGCCCAGAAAAGACAAAAACAAGAGGTAAACAAAAACACTCTGTCGGCGATATTACGCCGGTACATGACAGCGCTCCAGGTGCACAAACGGAACCTACCGCAGTATTCGAAGCTACCGCCATTAAAGTGACGAAGCAATCGTTGGACATATTTCTCTTGATGTTCCCTGAGAAAGACGACGTTGTGAAGGACGTGTTATGGGATAGGTTCGTTCACGCTATGGTAGATGCGGGATTCACTGCGAGGAATAACGGCGGGTCGCCAGTGTCGTTTAAGAAACTTGACGGGGAGGGCAAGATTGTCTTTCATAAACCTCACCCTGTTCCCAAGATTGATCCTGTTATGTTACGAGCCATGGGTAAGAGAATGGCGAAGTGGTTTGGATGGAGGCGAGAGCAGTTTATTTTACGCGACGAGACCACCCAAGCTTAGGTGTAGTCCATGACTGTAATTGACCGCTCAGGCGACTGTACCCTGGACGACGCACATTGTGAAGGCCGTGCTATCTCTCTTGCGGAAAGAAGTTTACGACAACGGGTGGAATGTCTATAGGGTAGCTTGTTGAATTAGGATCGCGGTTCATCCTGCAAGGATGCAGTCGCTGTTAAAAACTCCATCGAATTGATCGCAGATGCTGACAGGGATAGTATAGCCATCAGGCCGCAGGACTGGTTCGCGGATTCTGACGAGGATACTGTCGCTCCCATAGCCCCATCAGATTGGTTCACAGCTACTGGCATGGATCGTATGCTACGCTATTACCGTTCACAAGTCACAAAGCATCGCAGAAGGTATGATCGTTACCGATCTCTCCTGCCGGGATTTCCAGACTGGGTTAAGCTACGTGGCTGTCTCTCGTGTGAAAACGCTCGAGGGCTTGATGTTGGATGCCCCATTTGATCACATTCACCTGATTTACGCGTCTCCCCCGGATGGTATGAAGATGAAGATGAGGGATCAGCAGCTTCGGAGACGACAAATTCTTACACGGAATCCCTACAAGACAGACCACGGTTCTGGGTAATTCTAGGTGGTTCTGCTCGCGACAAGGAGAAATGTTACAAAATTGCTCCAGTGCGTAAATAATGTAATGGTTGTTGATAATTGCTTGGCCCACGACTCTCAGCCTTCGGCTGGTTGTACCCTTTGCACCACCGCTCTAAAGTGCAAGGGGTGACGTAGTATTTTATGTCTCGCATGACGCCCAACCAAATTTCCTTGTCAGTTCTCCATATCTGAAGCCCTTTTCGTCTATTCGGAAGTGACCGAATTTGAAAGCGAGGTCAGAATACTGATAGAACCATTGTCGCACTGTATACGGTCGACAGAAATCACGCCGCTCCAGATAACAGGGACGCCGAACTCAAAAGAATCATCAAACCTATATCCAAACTTCTCTTCAAGAGTCTCAGGACGCCAAAACCGGAGACCGTGGATGTTAACAACAAGGAAGTCCACGTTTGATTTACCACGTTTAGCAGCCCGCCGAAAAAGGTCAGTAGGGTGAGAAAACGCCGGGATAAGAGTGGTCGGTGCCTGCCAGCCAAAGCACTGCTCAAGCTCCTCTAAGGTATCGGAGTTATCCTTCTCGTTCCATGACTTTCTCGGATTTCTCTTCATGGCTTCATATCCATCACCGGAGCGCTCGATATCGGCAAGATCAACGTAGGCCAGTATCTCCTCGCGTTCCTGTGCCATATTTCCCCGTGCCATAATTTTCTAGAGTATATTAGAAGCGGCGTCAAATGAGAACGGGATAGTTTGAGCAAGCGACCTACCAGAAGGTCCAGAAGGTCCCTAAGGGAATGCGCAAAAGAACACTGCTTCTTTAGGCTTGATAGCAAATAAACCAGATACTGAGGAAAATCGAAGTAAAAGTTTCCAGTCAGGGAGGGAGGAAGGTCAAGAGGCTTTTATATTCATATTATTTTTCACTCGCCGCATAAATGAAAGAAGACTGTAGAATCTTACGGAATCACAGGGCTTGCAGAGAACAGATTAATAAGCTGGCTTACCAAACGCATGTCAGATGAACTGCAGCGAGATGCCTGAGCCCAATCACCAAGCTTACTATAAGTCAGGAGACACATGATAGTATGCAAGTTGACTAAGGGTCGTATGATTCAGGGTGTGCGAGGTAATCCTATAACGAATTCATTGGCTAGGTTGGGGGGTGTTAGTATGAATGGTAGAATTTGTTAAGTCTGCCTAAATGACACGCTGCAAATGCGACGAGTTCCAGTTCTGAGCACGCGAAATATATGCGTCATCATGTGACATGCGCATAAGCAGCAGGTTCATCCAAAACCCAGACGCCCGGCTTTTCATAGCATGTCATAAGTACCCATCTAATATACAATTTGGCAACTACCAAAAACAGGGAGTGAAGCACCATTAGTCCGTCGGCGAGGGGCCATGCTCAGCCTATCTCATTACCGCGTCGAACATCAAACTTGCCGCTTGTATGTCATTGTGCGGACTATAATATCGACGACCTTTGGGCAACTCAACGGTCTGTACCACCCTTGTTGAACTCAGCGGAAATGGTAAAGGTCAGCTTCCCACTTGCACGGTCGAAAGACGTGTGTATTTTGACGAAATACGGGGAGGACACAGCAGCGTGCACGGGGCAGTTTGTGTGTATTTGGTCAAAATACAGTGCACCCTTGGTACAGTAGTAGGGGGTAAGAGTAAGAATATGTATCTATGCATATATATGTATTTTCCGTCCGGGCGGCTGTGTGGCCGCTAAAGTCCCCTGGAGAGGGAAACTCGTCATTTATTTATTAAAGTGCCTGTCTGGGATGTGCATCGCACGTTGAACTTCGATAACCGACCTACCCTAGAGGGAGATAGCCTAAGTCACGTGCGAAGAAATGACGTTACCTGGTAAACCGTTTCTAAGCATCATCGCAGGACTTCACAACTCCAATTTTGAGTGTAACGGCTCTCCATCTCGCGTTGAAGGCAAAAGCGTGGTCGGGTGGCCTGAAAAATGCCCCTCCACTAGCAAACCACTAACAGCTGCAGGGAGGGGAAAATTTTTTCAGGGGAAGCTTTCTGGAATAAGTTATCGTGGTTTGGAATATTTAACGGATTGAAGTTTGACAAGTTGATCGCTGACATAAGGAAAGTCTTGGCTCAGATAAATTCCAAATAGGAAAGGCGTTGACCCACTGAAAAGTCTTGGCTCACATTTAATTCAATCGGGTTTAGCGCAGCGGCTACCCTAGACTGGAGCGTCGAAGTAGAGGTGTCGTGCTATTTAGGAAGTCATGTGATATCACGTGGCTGCCCCTCAAAGCTCTTTATTGTCATTGGACGCCTCTAGGGTATGTTGCAGACTGCGTTGATGTATGTGGCCTGAGGCATCAACGGCCACACCGTTGCCTCGCCAAAAGAGGGGTTCGCCATCTAAACAAACCACAATAACGCACATCGTCATTATACCATCGCGAATCGCCGACTCCCAGCTTTTAGCACCCGGCATGGCATAACGAGCCATGACCGATACTCGGAGGATTTCTGCTTGGATCGAAACCTTGCCTGATTCTTTTAATTGTCCTCCATGGCAAGCGAAAACGACAAATAAACGCAAGGCATTGCAGGAGCCGAGTCCTCCAGCAACGGTACTCGATATGGACCAAACGCCAACTCGAAAGCGACTACGAAGACCGGATCCAGCGACCGACCCCGACTTAACGCCTCAAGCTCGTCCTCATAATGAGAGCGCACCTAGCCGTAGCCCGTCTAGGGTGTCGTCCGTCTCGGGTTCCAGTGCCTCGTCCTATCGCCCCCGCTCGTCATCGCCGCTGAAGAAACAAATAATGGGCCTTCGTCTCGATGAAACAGGCCTCGAGATTCGTGAACTCAAAATTGAAGCCGCGCCGAACCTCGAAGCTGGCCTTCTCTTGTCTACTCTAGACGAAATCGGCAGTAGTCTCGAGTTCCTCCCCGACAATCGGCGGGATGAAATTCTAGGAAGCTCGATGTTACAAGGCCTAGATCCCCGACCTTGGAGGTACTCTTTCAAGAGTTCCAGCGAGTTTGAAAACCTTCCAGGCCGCATTCCGTCGCCTCAAGAGGTTGCATTGGTGTACGAGTGGGCGAAAGACTGTCGTCAACTCGGGCACGAGGAAGCGGGCTGGAACGCCGAGGTACACCATCGGCTGATGGAGGCAATTTTTAGGGAGCCTGGGCGAACCAAAGGAGGCCTCTTCAACTTTGCGACCTGGTAAGTCCCTTGCTGAAGCATGGACATGAATGCAATACTAACCTCGCTTAATAGCACCACTGCTCGGCCACATAGGAACTGGCTTCCGAGATCCATTGGATCTAAGATGGTTGACTTTTGCCTCTATGCCGACCTGCCTCAGGAAGACCCTCAATCTCTACAAGCTCTCGAAGCACTCTGTCGAAGGACATTGACCCTTACTGTCAACCACACCGACTTCGAGCGACTGCAGTTACGCCCAATCGTCCTGAGCATTGAGACTAAGGGACCAGCTCCGGCGTTGAACACGGCTGAAGTACAAATGGGTGTCTGGCACGCGGCTCAGTGGGGGTTCATCCGCTCAGCAGTTCTTTCATCGCTGCGGGAGCCGAGCGACACAGTACCCACTAAAGAGCAGGAGAAGCAGGCAGATGAGGCCTTATCTCGATTGCCTTTCATTCCAGGAGTCATTGTCCAAGGTCACCGTTGACTGTTTGTGCTGTCGACGCGCGAAGGCGCTAAGACCATTTTCTGGACGGAACGTCAGTTTGGCAGTACGCAGAGCATCAAGGAACTATACCAGACTGTAGCGGGACTAAGGCAGCTTACTTCGTGGACCGATAAGGTGTACTTGCCATGGTTCCGGGAGCACGTTCTAGCGGAGGAAACCCATAGGATCAACGACGGATCATGAGCATCTAGACGACTTCCAAGCTGTCAAGCTTTTGTGCGGGTTGGGAATCGACGCGGCTCGGCACATAGTTTCCTTGTCTTCTCAAACGACAGACGAAAACAACGTGGTCGACCTCTCGGTGAGTGCAGCCTGTGCAGCATCGAGTCTCAACTTTATTCGACCATATTGAGTGGAACCAAATCATGCCATCAAGGCACCACAAGCAGCCCTTGGACAGCTCTGGATTGGGAAAATCGGATCGAAACAGAGGGCCTACTGTATGGAGGACTGCTCGTATTTTAATACGAGTCGTGCTATTCATATAACCCCTTATTGCTAATGGTACAACCCCTCACGTGAAATTCGGTAATTTCTTCCTTCTTTCCTTACCTTCCCTCTACATACCAAAAGTTCTGACAGCTAGAGGTGACTAAGAATCACGCAGAAAGTCTCTTAGCCTAGGTCCAAAGACCTAACCACAATCTCATCTCGCAGGGACGATTGAGTGACCGGGATGAAGTTATCGCCGGACGGCGTTGGTGTTGCTGACAGCCTCGAGCTAGCCCGCGAACTGGCCAAGGATCTGGGTTTGTTCCATGAACTTGACGACCTTTGCTGCTACTCTGCGCTCGCTCAATAAGGCTTCGATGCCCTGGGAATTGGCCCAACTCCTTGTTTCGAAGTGCGGTGTGCTTCCTGCATTGAAACAGGATGTGGGCTACTGTCTGCTGTCCTTCGCCGCAGTTGCATCCAGCGCTCCGAACAAAGCAAAACAAAACAAAATTGACCACTGTTTTGTTTTGTTTTGAAATAATACAGGCTGATATTGATTTGGTATTGATTTGTGTTGAAGGAAGCCCACGACCGCCTACGGCGGCTGTGGCCTCAGGCAGCCGGGACCTCATACAGGCTCCAATTCCCTCGCCTAGCTAGCTAGGGAGAATCATACAATACACACATCTTTGACCTCTTGACAATTTGTACACTCATTCATTCATTCATTCAATTTATTAACGCCCGGCGGCTTAAACCGAAAGGGCACTGATACTAATATACATGTGCATTGCTCAAATTGTGTCCTGGTCTCCTTAAGCCAATACTGTGTCCTCCCTTGCCTTACCTGTGTCCTTATTTCCCTAAGCCCATACTGTGTCATGCGTTGCTCAAATTGAGTCCTTGCCCCCTTAAGCCCATTCTGCATCTGCTTCTTGCTTATGCTTCCTTGCCTGTTCTGTCTCTGGCTGTGGATTCCCGTAGCAGTATTGCTAATAATATGATAATAAAACAATATATTGCAATACATACAATACAATATGCGTTTTCTGATATTGTACCAATATAATACGCAGGTTGTGATATTGTAACAATATAATATAAGGTTATCCATATTGGCAATATATCGTCTGTATTGGTTGGCGGATCTTCGGGCAAATTGCACTTGTTTTATTGATAATTAACGTCGATATGTGGGGACGCGTGCGAAGAAAACGCGTAACTGGTTTATTGTTTTACGTCAGGGGCAAGAAAACGCGTAGTAAAAGTATAAATTCATAGTCTACAGGGTAGAGTATCGTTCACGGGCAGCCCTTCGAGACCCCTTTTCTGTCATTTTACAGAGGACTACTAACAACCTCCATGCCTTAACAACGCCTGCCTTTTATTTAAATGTTGCAATAAAGAGGGTCGTCAATATCAGATGACTTTTTAGAGCTCTCCAGTTAGCAATTATATAACCCAGACGAGAGCCAAACCTCTAATTGCCAATTGTCGCGACCTCGCATAGTCTCTAGAACCTCCTTGGCCAAGCCAAGAACATCATGGGTCTTCTCCTATATACCAGACGAGGAGATAGAGATAAGATACTATAATCGACGGACCGGAAAAGAAGAGTAGCGCTATAAGCATTATAACAAAACATATTCCTGTTCTGGTGGAACTGCCGCTCCAGCCAAGCACCTTACAGATCCTCTTCCTGATGGTTATAGCCTCCCAAAAGGCGCCTCCCGAACAGCTAAAGTCATAAATATACGAACTATTCTCGAACAAGCTCGTTTTACGGCCGATGAAAACCCCCGAAAACGCTATCGGCTCAATAATTAATCCGGAGACTCGATCGACCCTGACCAGCTCGAAGTATTATACATAAGGTTTATTACAGCCTGTTCTCTCCTATTTCGGCTTGTAGAATGCCCAGAGTTCCGAGCACTCTTGGCTTGCCTCAATACCGATATCGATACTTGGCTTCCAGATACACACGAGACTATCAAGAAATAGATTATGCGGCAGTATAAAGGCCAGAAGGAGAAGGTCAAGCAGCGCATACAGTCGGCAAAGTTAAGGATTCATATCAGCTGCAACCTTTGGACTTCTCCCAACTCTTTGGCCATCTTAGGAATAGTCGCTTACTATGTTACGGAAGACGGTCAGCTGGAATACTATATCTTGGCCTTGAAAGATATCGACAGTGAGCACGATAGTTCTCACCTTGCAGCGGCAGTTTTAGAAGTAGTCGATAATTGGGGGTTTGCTTCAAAACTTAGATATTTCGTGATGGACAATACAGGCAATAACAATACAATAATAAGATATCTTTCTCTTGGTCAGTACGACGTACTATTTCTTCGGATTTGCCCTAACATTCACAGGCCTTCTGCGCCGATTTGATATTCAATACGACCCCAGATCTCACCGCCTTCGCTGCTAAGGTCACATCATCAACCTCGCCGCCAAAGCTTTCCTCTTCGTTACCGACAATAAGAAGCTCGAACACGACGATCCTGGTATATATATTATGACGCTAAAGGAGATCGAGGTATAGCGGCAAAAGGGTCCTCTTAGCAAGCTTCATAACTTTGTCGTTTTCATCCAACAAAGTGTTCAGCATTACCAGAAGTTTATGGCTATTAGCTATAACCGTAAGCTTGCGCGAGATAACAACACAAGGTGGAGTTCGTGGTATATTATACTACAAGCGGCCTTGTATCTTAGGGACGCAATCAGCAGGTATTTTAACAAATAGGCGGAAGCAGATTGCGCTAGAGACGAGCTCTCTTCGGAGGACTGGATCATCCTTAAGAAGATCAAGTCCTTTTTAGAGAAGCTTAAAATAACTACTAAGGCTCTTAAGTTATCGTTTGCAGCCCTCGACAATATCCTCTTGGCTATAGACTTCGTATTAGCACAATTCGAAGCAGGGAAGGAGGCATATATCGACGACCGGATTATAGCACCGATGTATAACTCGGGATGGGCGAAAATAGACAAGTACTATCGCCTTACTGACGAATCGCCTGCCTATGTTGCTGCGATTGTGCTGCACCCTTCGCATAAATGGCACTATATATACGAGAACTGGAAGAAGGAGTGGGCTGAGTCGTTAAAGAAGTTGATGGAGATACTGTGGGATGAATATAAACTTGTGGAACTGCATCTTCCTCTATCTGAGGTCCTGTCGATGACGACGAACGAGTTCTTGAATTAGAGAAATAAGCATCTACAACTAGCGCTTATTACAGATAAGTATAAGTATTATTGTAAGTCTGAATAGGTTTATAGGTTTATAAGCGCCCTTGTATGGTAGCTAGAGGAGATATAGTAAAAAAACTATCCTAACCTGAGCAAAATGGCCATAGATATACTGTCAATTCCTCTAATATCTGCCGAGCCTGAACGACTCTTCTCTGGGGCAAAGATAACTATTACAGATCGTCGAAATCGACTTGGGAGTGATATAATTAAAGCATTAGAATACTTGAAGTCATGGTTTAGGATACGGGATTTTTAAGGTGACGATATTTTCGCTGCGGCAGTTGAATAATGAAGGTCACGTGTAATATATGGGATATATTGTCACACTGCCAATATATTGGATTCTTGGCAATACAATGCAATATCGGCCATGTTCATATTGGGTAATATAATATGCACCCCTTGATAATATAATAATATTGCGAGGGGTCCATATTGCCAATATACGTATTGTTTATATTATTAGTAACACTGTCCCGTAGTTTGGTAGTGTTATTGGCGAACTAGCTTGAAGGCTATTCCTCAAGTGTTCAGTGTCCTATCTACGGCGACTGAAGCGGCGTCCGCTGCTTATGGCACGGGGTGAAAGTTAGAGTTAGGTGGGAAATAGGAAGTTAGTGGGGGGAGGAGGGGGGGAGAATCTGCGTTCAAGCTCATCTCCCAAGTTAGCTTGCATCCAGGCGGCCCGTGGCCAATGCAAACTGGATCGTCGCTCGAACAGCTTCCAAGTTTGGTGTCCATTTTTGGTCGTCAGAAGACGACTTCCCTCTAAGATAGAAAGAGATGTTACCTCTCCAGGTATTCGTGCATTGAAGCATCTCCGTACGGTATGCTGTCCATTTCCGGCATCGGACGAGGAAGTGCTCAACTGTCTCTCTTGCTTGCCCACAGTCGCATCTGTCCGATGGTACCGCTTTGATATGAAAGAGGTATGAATTCAACCTCGCTATGCCTGTTCTCAGCTGAGCAAGCACACTTGCTTCCTTCCATAATAGCTGGTCATAGAGTTGTTTCGTGTGTTTGCCTGGCAGTGCTGCGTCGACTCGCTTAGAGTGTCTTCCAACTTTTTCCGGGAGCGTCCTATTGACGTCAACTTTCGATCGCGCAACGCTGAGTGTTGTTGATTGCATGCTAGGGAACTGCTTCTGAGGGATAGCTCCCCGCTGTGTTGCCTTCCGAGCCTCATTCTTGGCAATCTTCAGGAGCTTGTTCTCGCCGCTACAGGCTAGCCACAGGACCCTAAGCACGTTTCTATCCTCCCGGAGCTCTTTCAACGAATCGTAGATGCAGCGCATATACTCTTGACCCGACTGCTGACGGGGTTGTCTGACTGCGAGCGCAGCAGCTTTATTGCTCGTGATCAGTGCGACGCTGCGGTATCGAAACTTCGGTATGGTTGGCCTCAGGGCATACGCCATTGCTGCAAGCTCTCCACTCTATGGGTTCTGTTCTGTTCTCATACCAAGAGTAAACGAGAAAGTCTCGAGCTTTGGCCCACCTTGCACCGACGCTGACATCTGGACTGATCCACCACCTACCACACCGTTCCGAGCGGAGCTGCTCACCGCGATGCGTATGGCCCAGCCTACTTCCGCCTCTCTTGTTGCTACTTCGTCAGTGATGACTTTTACTCGTTCTTCCCACGGCGCCAGTGTGAGCGGTTGGATGGTTTCCAGCTGCTCCATTGGGACATCCCTGAGTGTTGTCGCCACCTGGTAGAGTGGTGATCGGTATGACGTTCTGAATCTTCGTATGCGAGAGGTCAACCTGCGAAGGGGGTTGGTGTCGGGCAATGTGTGGATATCCGTCCACATCTTGATCGCCCTCTTCCAAAACCATTGCTGTGCTGGAGCAATATGGGCCTCTGCTTCTGCCACGCTTGTCGCCACAGTACTAAACGTCCCAATGATTGCCTGTGCTCCTGCTTTCTGAACCCTATTGATCGGTCCCATGAGTCTGTCTACGAACCTATGCATCCACACATTTGAAGCGTAGTCCACCACCGGGGCTACAGTGGATGTGAACAGTTGTCTTGCTGTTGCTGGCGACAGGCCCCTCAACCTCTTCAGTTCCATTGCTGCCACTAATCCCTTGGAAGCTGCCCTTGCGATATGTTCCTTGTACTTGAGCCTAGCATCTATAATGACTCCCAGAATCTTGACATGGTGTTTCGGTTGGACTACCCGTCCTTTGATTGTGAACGCCTCGGAGTCGGACTTGTAGTCCTTCCGGGTGAAGTGTATGATTGCCGTCTTGTTCGCCTCAAACGTCGCACCGCTCCTACTCTCCCAGTCCAACGCGTCCTTGATGATTGATTCGACTTTCTTGCGGTTACTCTGTGCTGTTGGACCTGAGATCCAGGCTGTGAAATCGTCCACGAATGCGATCGCCCCTCTGTTGCTGTCAATTCGCCGCTGTACCAAATCCGCATTGAAGAGAAGAAACAGGATCGGAGACAGTGGAGAGCCTTGTGGAAGGCCAGCTTGCGGTAATTCTCGAACCTCTGACGACTCGCCGTTGATTTGAATTGTTGCCGTACGATTTGAGCAAAATGCCTCTACCCATCGAAGTAGCTTCTCCGGGATACCACGTGCTTTCATCCTCTGGAGCAGTCTTTCCTTACATACTCCATTGTAGGCTCCTTTAAGGTCGAAACTGACGAGGCTTACAACAAGTCGACGTCGCCAAGCGATGTAGATCTGTTCCTGCAAAAGCAGAAGCGCTTGTTCCGCCGATCGCTGTTTGCGGGCCCCAAAGTGGTTCGTCGGGAGCAAACCATACGCTTCCACAGCATGTGAGATCCTTTCAGCCACCACCGATTCCAAAACCTTGCCGAGGGTGGCGAGCAGTGAGATTGGCCGCCAGGCTCTTGCCATCGTGTAGTCCTCTTTATCGGACTTTTTAAGCGGTATGATCTTTGCATGCCTCCACTGGTCAGGCAGCGTTGCCTCCTCCAAAGATGCCCAGAAAATGGCCATTACCCAATGCTTGACCGCTGGCCACACCTGTTTCCACACAATCACTGGTAGTCCATCTTCCCCAGGCGCCTTCCAAGACTTTGCTGCGAATAGTTGCCGTTCCACCTCCTCCAGTGTGATCTCGGGCATCACTATAGGAGCTCTCTGAGGCCTAGGGCCTTCATCTTCAATGTCGTTCGGCAGGGGAGGAAAGAACTGGGACAGCAGCTCTTCAGCTTGTTCCCGGTGGTTAGTTGTGGCTGATCCATCCGTTCTAACCAGCTGTGGGACTTTGCCGAATGCTGTGTCATCCCCAGACTTCAAGTACTTAGCCGCCATCCAGATGTTGTTGTTGTTGTCCGACAGAAACTCGTTCCAATGCTTCTTCTTTTGTTGCCTAATAGCGTCATGATACTGTTTCGCGGCTCCTTTTGCCATCTTTTCCAGTTCTGTCCGGGTTCGCCCTGCCCGCCTTTCGGCCCGAGCATGGTTCCTCCAGTACGTGTATATTTGACGAAGCTGCGTCAGATCTGTCGTCCACCACCGTTTAGCATACGGCGACGGCTTGGCTCTTGGTGTCAGGGAATGAACCGCCTCCATAACCACCGACATTAATCTGTCAGTCTTCTCCTGTACTGTGCCTTCCGACGGCGTATTCTCCAGAGCGCTTGCTATTCTTGCGTTGATTTCTTTCCAAGGCGCATTCTTCAGGAGAAGTCGGTCCTGCTGTTTTGGGTTGGGAACCGAAATGTCGAAGACCGTGTTAATCGCCCGATGATCCGAGCCGTGCTCCGTCCCGTGTGTTGCGCATTTGACGGTCGAGGCGGTCAACTCTTCCGAGGCCAGGACCAAGTCGACCGTTGTTTCAAAGTCTCCTCCACTCCACGTCTTCGTTCCTCTAGGGAGCAAGCTGGTGAGGCCAAACTCGTTCATAAGGTCAATGATCTGGTCCGCTTCGCCCTGTCTCACTAAAGAAACATCGTCTCCTCCCCATAGCTGGTCGTGCCGGTTGAAGTCTCCGACAACCATCACATCCACAAGCCTGCCAGCTTTTCTTCTTGTGTCTGTGATGACCTGGCGTAAAGTGTTGCAGGTGTCTTGCAGGGCCTGAGCATCCCCCCCTGGTACGTAAGTTGATACTACCAGGACCAGCCGCTCAGGGAGATGTATGATGGCTGCCGTCATATCCGGTGACACTATCGGTATCTGCTCCGCTTCCACATCCTTGTTCACCCACAACATACTCCGGATCGCCCATCTGCCGTCCCTCCAAATTGTAGGGACTAATTTAATCCATCTGAGGTGCCCCATAGGGGCTGTTAGTAGTTTGCCATCCCTCTTCCATGCTTGTGGTTCTTGGATCGCTATAACTGCAAAATCTTGGAGTTGCTTATCGTTCATTAGGCTCTCGTGTACCATGTCCTGTTTTCTCACATTCAGTTGGAATACCTGAAACATCTTACTCATGCCGCTTAGGGTAGAGTTTCGGGCAGCTTCTACTGAACGACTCATGCGGCCCACCGCAGGGTACACACTTAGGTACCTGCGTCTGGCACTCACTATGATGATGGCCTTCGGCGGCGCATCTTGCACATACCCGATTCTTGCTGCACGAGAATGCCTTATGGCCGAGCTCCTGGCAGTTATAGCATTGCATCGGTCCGGTTCTCCGCTCGAAGGCCCCGGTGTACGCTGATTCACCTGCTGCAAGGAAGTAGCGTTCCTGTAGGAGTCTCGTAAATTTAGCATCACTATTTTTAGTGACGTATACCACCATGGATCCATATGCCTTTGCGCTGTTCTTTCGACTCAACCAGGCCATCTTGGCGATCTGGACTTCATTCTCTTGGCCCAAGGCTTCCATTGCTCCAGGAAGGACCTTGCCATCCTGGTCGAGAACGGCAGCGCGGTTGTTGTTGTCAACTTTGACTGGGTATAGTTGGTCTCGAAGAACTCTCGCACCTGGAGCTTTCTTGGCCTCTATAATGGTCCTGATCATCTTCAATTCTTCTTCGTTCCTACCGATGACCCTCAGGCGGTGGGTGTTTCGTCCATCTCTAGTCACTGCAACACATCGCCAACTAGGTTGGTCGCTAGACGTTCGCATTTCCTGTTCAATGGTCCTGCGAAGTACTGCTGGTGTAGTGTCTCCGATATGATCATCGGGCACTCTGGATGTGTCTACTGTGCAGAACATCGACTCCGGGGTTGCCGATCGAACCGTGGACGGAGCTTGAGCGGTAATACTAACAGGTGTCATTCTGGCAGCGTCCGCATATGTCTGACTAGGCGATCGTGCTGCATGAGCATTGTTCACGATGTCCAGCTGTAGCCGGGTCTGCTCCAACTCGCTGCAAACCTGGGTAAGCTGCTCTCGGACTTGTGATAATTCTTGTGCCATCTGGGCCGTGGTCCTAGTGACTTCTTCAGCCATGCGGTCGCTAAGTTTTGTAAACTCGAGCTGAAACTCTGCCTTCATCGCTTCCATTCTCTTATTGAAGTCTTGTTCTAGGAGTCGTTTCAGACCCTGGATTGCCTCTGTCATGCTGCCAGCTGCCTTAAGCCTGGTCCTTTTCTTAGTTCTGGTGTGACTCAAAGCTCCCTCACTGCTCTCATCTTCCTGCCATTCCATATCACCATTTTGCTGCTCGGATTCCAATGCCCTCGTCGTTCTGGTCCTTTTACGCAGGGGACGATGATATCCCCCGCCCGGAACATCCGGTTCGCCTTCCATGACGACAATGACGTCTGAAGCGGGGTTCGCAACACCAGACATCCGCTAAAGGCCTGAATCTCCGCCAAGCGGCTACCGGGTATTTCAAAAGTAATAAAGAAGATAAATAATGAGATTTCGAGAAGTGTTTCCCTTTTTCTGGGGAGTGTACAGTCATCTCTATGCGCGATTCCCTATCTGGCCCAATATTGTAACAAACTGCACGGGGTTTCGTAGGGACAAGGACGCGTGCACGGACCAATTTGGTTGTATTTCGTCGACCTACCCTTGGTACAGTAGGGATAAATATGTTCAAGGATATCTATCTGACCTTTAGCGATACTTTATCCCGACGCTTTCCGCCTCGACAGGGAACCAAAAAGAAGAGCTGTCGTCTAGCAAAGGCCCAAGCACAGCTTGCTACTCGACTATGTTCAGAAAGAACACGACTAATCTGCCGACGCAACTCTGTTGTTAGCTCAGGGTGGAGAACACTTTTAGTAGCTGCGACAATTCTCACACTGAAAACCAGCGGAGTGGATTTGACTTGGCACATAAGTAGCACACGAAAGCAGGGTTACGGAAAGCATCAAGATAGTCAGTTCTAGTTATTGTGGTGGAGTTGGAAGATTCTCGAAGAAGCTTGCCTGTTCCCCTCCTATCCGCCCGCTGATTAGTGCCTGAGGCTCCAGTTTACAGCCCGCCTCCGCCATTGCCCTTGCCTATTTTGGCCCCATCCAGTCATGATGAACTTTCGATGACGGGTCTTCAATGTTCCATTCAAGGGTGGCAACCAGAATGATGATGAAGCCTCATGACGTCATAATCCTTTGGGTAAAGGGCCCCGAACCCTCCAATTCCCACCGTGACCCATTCTTCTAACAAGAACATATACGCCTGCCGGACATCGCTTCTCCTGTACTTCGCCATTGTCACGACATTCACCAAATCTGTCGGCTTTTGTTTCGTTGCTTCGCCTTCGTCTAGCGGTCACAAATGTCGCTCGCTCAGCATGTAACTCAAGTTGACGGCTTTGACTACGAATGCCCTGCGAATCCAAGCAGTAATGGGAACCTCAACGGCAACGATAGCACAGCCAACGAGCAGTGTTTGGGTGTTGGAGAAGACGCCGACAGATCGGAGTGGCGACACATGAGCTTTGCGCCAGTTGAGATTGCCCAGGACGAAACTCACATCGCGGCATACAAAGTCTCGAATTCCAAGCGATACGGTACGTTCAAGCTTTTATCGTGAGAATGGCTGTCGAGATCTGACCAAGAATCTTCCAGCTCAGGCGGCGACGGCCGTAATAGCCTGCTGGCTTGCATCTGGCATCGTATTTGGCTTCGCGGCTCTCAAATCAGTCTTGATCGCTGAAGGTGTATATCATGAACTCTGCCGGAACGACGAGACGACGGGATTTGACGATGAGTCGAGTCTTGACGTTCCCTGCGCCGAGCAAGATATGCGCCTGAACCTCTTCTTCATCTCTGCCTCAATTACCACTAACATATCATCTCTTTTCGCCGGAACTGCCCTCGATCGGTTCGGGAGACGCGCATGCTGGAGAGCATCGTGTGTCTTTCTAGTCGTCGGCCCCCTACTGATGGGATCTTCCTTCGCCATCCCGGAATTCGATGGTTACCTTCTGGGCAATGTCTTCCTAGCTCTTGGGGGGACTTTCCTCTTTGTCCCTAGCTTTCAACTTGCCAATGTGTTCCCCAAGCATTCGGGGCTGGTGGTTGCCCTCATCACTGGAGCTTTTGATGCCTCCGCAGCCGTTTTTCTCTTCTATCGCATGGCTTACGATGCGTCTGGTGGCAAGTTCTCACTGGAGAAATTCTTCTTTGGCTACCTTATCGTTCCGGTGCTAATATTTTTTGCCGAAATCTTTTTGATGCCATCTCATGCATACCACACCATGCCAGAGCTTAAGAGGAAGATTGAAAAGGTCCAAGACCGTACTCGCGATGTCCACGACTCGGATGAAGATATCTCGGACGCGGGAGAGTTGATGCGAGTGCGGAGTGCTCGTGCCAATAAACGCAAAGCTAAGCTTGAGAAGATCGAAGAACTTGCCGGTAGTAACGAGCACCGAGAAGAGCGCATCAAGATTGAGGAGGAGCGCCAGGAGGCGAGCGGTGTCTGGGGGGTTCTCCACGGTGTCCCAGCCCACCAACAGATGCTCTCGCCCTGGTTCATTCTCATCTTATTGTTGACCGTGTTTCAGATTCTTCGGATGAACTACTTCATTGCATCCATTAGAGCACAGTACAGATATATGTTGGAGTCAGAGATTGCAGCTGGGGAGATCAATGAGTTCTTTGATGTAGCCCTGCCCTTGGGAGGTGTCGCTTCCACCCCTTTCATCGGACTGCTACTCAATAACCTGAGTGTGCCTCCCACGTTTGGAGTCTTGACGCTGTTCATCACCGTTATTGGAACTCTAAACTGCTTGCCTTTTCTTTGGGCAGGATATGCCACCGTCGTGGCATTCGTCCTTTTCCGTCCCCTCTACTACTCTGCAATCTCGTAAATGTGCCCATCACGATGCTGATTCCCTTGCCGATGCGCTTGCTAGCGATTACGCCACGAAGGTTTTTGGCTTTGCTACCTTCGGTCGCATATACGGGACCATCGTCTGTCTCTCTGGAATGGTCAATTTCGTCCAGTCAGGCCTTGATGCCCTTACCCATGGGCCTCTACATGGGAACCCCACTCCCATCAACGCTACGTTGGGGGCTCTCGGAGGAATCATTGGCGTGACTCTGACCATATTTGTTAGGATTCGAGGCAGGGTATTCGTGGACGAGAAGGCCGAGTTGGATGCCGGTCAAGAAAGACAACGTCTCTTGTTTGATGCCCACGAGGGCTACGGCGCGAGGAATTGATCCTGTAGTGTTTGATTGCAGCAAATCCGGTCGACTGCCAAGTAATAAAAAAAAAGGGACCTTTATGGCACGGCTTTCTTAAAAAGCCATCACATACGATAATCATGATTCTCCGAGAGTGGTACGTGGACCGAGATTTTCTATCAAGCCACAATACAGTCGTGAATGGATCAACAGCAAAATCGCTGTCCAATTGGTTTTGGCAGACTTTCGAGGGTGAAAGGAACCACGCTAAAGAAGAACTTGGGAATTTGCATCATAAACTGACGAGGTATTTCGTTAAATTTCACTGTTAGCAAGCGACAAGATTACTTCTTGATCCGATGAATACATTGCCTTGTTTTGTTGATTCTTTGATTGATAAGCAACGCAACAGCGAGGGATTCTGACGTCATGCAGCTGTGGTCAGTAAACCCCTTGGTATACTCTATGAGACGCTCTAAAAGACAACATGGGTCGCAACTTTGGAGGCATTTCCACAGGTGCTGGGAGATCTACTTCAACCGACTCGACCATTATTCCCGTCTAATCCTTAGCACCCAGATTCGAGCCCAAGGCCGTAGCTTAGGGGGACTCCACGGCCGTTCATACTCAACATCGGCCCTCTGCTCATCCTACGGGCGATGGCTCAGTCCAGGCTTAATCTCCAGAACCACCGGCGACAACCTTTTCAGCTCTTGGGATTTCTGAGGTCAGAGCTATGACTGTGATCGTGACCCTAACTGGAATTAGCTTTCTCAACACCATAGGATCTAGTATTGCTACCCTCCCTTATATCGCTAAAGAAGTAGGCCTTACAGAGGGCTTAATTCTATAGCTAGCCGCCATCTACGCTCTAGCTGCTAGATACCTACTCCTTATCTTTAGAGCTATTACAGATATTATTCGGGCAAAATTAATAACGTTATAAGCAACTAGAAGCTATTTATTTATTGCTTTTACTCTAGAATTTAGCTAAGCGCAAATGTGCTGGGTGACTTCCAGCTTAATATACGTCTTGGCCAACAATTCCTGCAGTCTCTGAGCCTCCTGGAGAACTTGCTCTTCGAATTTCTCCTGGTCGATCGAGCAAGCCATACGCCATATTGCATGCCACGTAAGTTTCTTGAGGTTGGGAAACCTGGCGGAACATGCAGCAAGTTCTGCCAAGTCGGGCCAAAGGTGAGAACCCTCGTATAGCCTCACGGCCAGCACCTTGAGTGTGCCTGGGATTATCTCTGCCAAACATGTGTTTCCACTCGTGTTTGGTTCTTCCGGAACGTCTAGATCGCTGTAATGTCGACAAAAAGCGGTTTCATCCAACTTCAAAGTCTCCAACTTTGTGAACTTGGCTATGGTACTGCCTTGGATAAGACCATCGCGAGCGTCCATTGAGTAATCGGTTAGATCAATGTCGATGGACTTAAGCATGGCAGAGGTAGGTAAAAGGCATTTGAGTATCTTTCGGGGCACGAGGTGCGTCCCTAACCCCTCTCCAAAAAAACGCCGATTGCGAGCGATAATAAAAGTGTTCTAGTCTGGGGGCATGCTTGATTAGCAGCTCCAAGAAGAACTCGGACCAAGGGTTGTTGGAGAGGGCGCAATGTGGAAGTTGAAGAGTGCGGATAGGCTGGATCGTTCCGGGAAACATCTTGCCCAGCTTGCTTTGCCCGATACGCATGTCCTCCAAACCTTTGTTGCGTCGAATAGTCAGTTCTTCCAGGTGCGGCGCTATCTGATGCATCACTCCGATAGCTGGGTTCGTAAAGTAGATACCCCAACTCTCGTCCGTATCAAACACAACCCGGCGCAGATGTTTCAGGGTGCTGGCCGAGCCAAGTTTGTTGAGTCGCCGCTGCAAGTACGTGTACGTGGTCCCTTCATAATTACCTCCGTCTTCAATGAGGAGATGCAAGGTCTCAAGATTGGGGAGCAATACTATGAAAAGCTCGATACAAAACTTGCTCACAGACACATCTTCCTCCTCAAAGACGTGTTCTTCTGGCTCATACCGTCTCCTTGTCTTGGATGGGCATGAGAGCCACCATTCGACCGAATTCGAATTATTCTGCAAAGACAAGATCATTAGTCTCTGTATGCCGCCACATTCATCTCATATCCTCCAGCCACTTGATGTTGGCTGCTTTGGACCGCTCAAGCAGGCCTACGGTCGACAAATTGAGGATATGATGAAGATGCGAATCATCCATATTACGAAGGTTGACTTCTTTCCTGCATTTCAAGCTGCATTTCAAAGCGCAATGTCTGAAAAAAAAAACATCCAAGGAGGTTTTCGGGGTAGAGGACTTGTTCCCTATGATTCGGAAAGTGTGCTTTCTCTCTTAGATGTGAAGTTGCGGACTCCATCGCCTGCGGAGGGGGGTTCCGAACTGCCTACCCTCTGGGTTCCAGAGACCCCAAACAACTCAATTGAAGCTACTTCACAGACTGATTTTATTAAAACTCGAATCAGCTGTCATCAAAGTAGCTCTCCGACATCAATTTTAGCTGCAATGGATCAATTTGCGAAGGGGGCGCGAGGAATAATGCACCAGATGGCATTATTGAAGGCAGAGGTCAACGATCTTCGGGAGGCCAATGCGACCCTTAGCCGGCGGCGCAGAGCAAAAAAAACACGACTCCGACATTCAGGGAGTATGACAGTAGCTGAGGGACAGGAGCTACAAGATTAGAGGGAAATTGCTGAGCAGGTAGAGCAGGAAATACGTCAAAGTGGTGGTCGGCGGAGGCGGACGGAGACGAGGGAACGGCAATGTGGTAGATGCAGGAAACCCGGGCATAATGCCCGTACTTGTGAAATTGACGTAGATGCGTCTGAAAAAGAGGATAGTGATTAATTTCAATTGATTCTAAGCGTTGTGGTTGTTTTATCTTAATATCTGTTAGTGAAGGTGTGGTCAGGTGGTCAGCTCGCTTATCCGGCCAGCTCGCTTATGAAGTACGTTAACTAATTCTATAAAATAGATGTCATACTCGGGAAACCTTGCATAGTCTTAAAATAATTCTCTTTAAATCTGTATATGATTTTTGTTGTCCTTTTCCAACCACTTTTGTACTCTGAACTCACGCGGGAACCCTAACCTCCATATTTCGATATGAAATACGCGAACCAGCCCTGTGTCTTGATGGCTACACTATCCCTGTCAGCATCTGCGGCCAATTCGATGGAGTTTTGACGGCGACAGCATCCTTGCAGGCGACAAGGGGTTGAGGGCGGTAAAAATCCTACGTGAGCCGCGATGCCTGATTTAACCACCTAGCCTATGGTCGTTCCGCTTTGAACTTGAATGGACAGTCCGTCTTAACTAAGATAATAATCAGTCACTCGGCTTGTAAATGTATGGCTCATTAATTGTGCCTATATGACAGCTGAATTGTGCAACGGCGAGGAACTGATCGTTCCATTCTGTGTATATTGTTTCACCGTAAATAGCGCGAAGTGTAGAGAAAAGCCCCCTCGTTAATTCTGCCGATCTCATCCCGGGCACACACCGCACGAAGGATCCAAGCAGTTATGGCGTATTAGTATTGCTAACCCCAACGCACTGTTCACTTGGGCGACAAACCTCCTGTAGTCGTTGCATACCGGTTTACTGACTATTATGGCGGCCCTCTCCAAGGAGTTATCGGGACGTGCCTTCCACGGCTCCTCAAGCCTCATCTTGTAGGCCCGCTCCTCTCTCCTCTGTGCCTGCTCTCTCTGACGCCGATCAAGCGCTTCATCTGTTAACTCCCCTATGTTTAGTAACCCGAACACTTCTTCAAGGTCATCGTCCGACTCTTCAACAATGTCCAACTCATGCGGCAAGACTAGGTGCTTGTGGACAAAGTACGCGATCAGCTGCTTTTCCGCGTGGTACGCGTTAAATCGCCCTGATAACCCCTGATCATATTGATGCGGTGCTGGGGCAAACCCAACCACTCTGCAAAGGCGAAGAACCTCGTCCGTCCAGTCTCTTCCAGCGACCTGGAAGCTTTCGCTTTGCAGGTGCGACCAGCCGCTCATCGCAGAGACTTCTGGAAGCCCTCCGTCGCGAGACATGCGAGCAACCGTCTTCCTTAAGGAGGGCAGGCCGTATTGAGTCGTCAGAGAAAGCGCAGTATCATCACCTAGGGGCCGCCAGAAAGCGAATCCGTCTAGCTGGGGAAAGCTTGGCTCATCTGCCGCATCGTTGAGGAGGCGGACAATGTCTCTGCGGTCCCTGTCCCTCGCGTACGTATCTTCCTTATAGATGGGCTCAGAGTTCGAACCGCCACCTGCGCGTGCTCTTCGTGATTGCGCATTCTTCCCCAGTGGGTTCGCAAAATCAACAGCTCGCAGAAGCCGGTTACCTTCGACGCATGTCAGAGACTTGTCAGCTCCGTACCCCAACAAGACCTCCACATTTTCCAGCCGGCCCCACAACGCCGCCTCCATGAGCGCAGTTCGACCCTCCACGTCTGCAGCATTTGCATCGGCGCCTTTCGAGAGAAGGAGTTTAACCATCTGGGGATATGCCTCGCATGCAGCCATGTGCAGCGCAGTCGTCCCCGACGTCTTAACGGTGTTATCTTCCGCGCTTGCCTCCTCGCCGTCTTCATCATCTTCTTCAGACGAGTAATGCTGAGATATCTCCCATGATTCGATCCCGTGAAGAAATATTTCCGCTTCCTGGGAGGTCTCGAGGTACTCTCGAATATATGGGAGCTTGCCCTGCACCATCTGGCTCGTCGCATTGACTATCTTTCTCAACGAAAAATCATCACATATGAGCTCGGTCTCGACTGCGTCCGTCCACTTCCGCTTAGCTTCGACTCGCTCCTTGAAGGCAGCCCTCAATCGGTCTGCTTCATCATCTGATAGAACTTCGTCCTGGGGCACACGAGCTCCACCTGCAACAAATCTCATATTCGTCTTGTCGATCTCGTAGGCAGCGTTCCCAGGATGCGCGCCTATTGGAAATTTGATTTCGTAGCTCAGAGAGCGGAATCTGCCGTTGCGAATAGCGTCGAAATGAGCGACACGGAAATGGCGTCGCTTGTAGTTTCCATCGAAGCCATGATGATGTATCTCGTCACACGACGGGCACAGAACGTATAGGTTGTGATCGTCCCACCACTGAACCCTAGCTGTTGTTAATGCTTGTATTGCTGTTTCCATCTTGGACTTGTCGTAAACTTGCAGCTTTGTGAATATAGCTGCGTAGATCGCGAATACTGTACTTACAGCATCACAATAGCGGACAACCGGAGACCGTTAATGTGGCACGGCATTTAATTCTAAAGCATTGACGTGCGGGGTAGGCTAGATATAAGTTCGGCGTCTCACATTAAGCTTTCATGAGGCAGCGACGGACGTGGAAGTAGTATTCATCACCGTGATAAACACAGCGTCCAGAAATAGCATGTCGGATTGTAGCTTTCCCGTACGAATCCCTTCTTCTTGATCCGGAAGTTACAGTGTCTTAGCTCGGGGCCGTGGTGTCGCTAATAAGAGTCTTGCAATGACCGCCACCAGCACGACGCTTGATTCCCGATAATTTCTCGTCAAGCATGCGGGCAGATCTGCACACGCAGATGCTCCGTGGCCAAACAGTTAGTTTGGTTCGGGCCGTTATACCTATGCTAACGATTAGATATCGCATTACCGCTTTTTATGCGTGCATTCCATTCAACGTGGCGACTAGATGCATGTCTGCGCTTTTCACGACGTGGCCACCTATGACTGCTTGTATCAACGCTTTGAACCCCCGGCATTTGTGAGCATACGTCACTCGAAGCGGGTGTACACCCTCACGGAAGTCGGCCGGTCACACAATATACGTTCGACGTCATTGTTGCATAAGCTGCGCAACGCTACCCAATTGCCTCATCACCCGCTCTATGAAAATGGAGATTCGTGTCTGCGTGGGCAAGTCTCGGCAAATGCAAGTATGCATCGAGCAGAAGTGTGAATGGCTAGAGTTTGGCGCACTGCTTTTGTCGATGTAACCAAGGGAATTGAAAGATTCTCACTAGGATGACGAATTCCCCTCATCATCTCTCGGAGCCCTATTTTCTCGTCTCCCTCGAGATTAAAGCCTGGCAATAATTACTGTCACTTCTCTCCAGCCATCTGATTGTACGTGTTCAAACGATGGCATCCGGCGACACAGTTGAGATTTCTCGCCTAGATCTTCAAGACCTCAGTACTAGGGGGGTCTCGTCATTTCACTTCAGCTCAACCCCCCGTTCGTCCCTCACGGGGGGGCGAGCGACTAGACAAAAGGCTAGCGACTTAACAAATCTAGGTACCTCAATCTACACCAAAATTTTGGTGTGAGCAATGTACCTTCATTATAGCGATTGCATGGGGTACCCGTTGGATCATGTGTGGGGCAAGCCCCAAGGCGATCCAACTAAGCGGTAAGTTGCATCAAGTATGTTCCAAACAGAAAGTCGGGGTGGTGTGTAAGTGACCGACCACAACACCAAATTCATCATTTCTAGTCATCTATTTCGTCTTTTGGGATCAGAAATTCGCCCTGACTAACATAGATGACATCCTCAGAGATAACCTCAATTCCATCAGCTTCCAAAGTCAACAGTTGCTTTCCAACAGCCTGTTGCTGTGCATCAGAAGTGATGAAGTTGACAGCTTCTTGAACCACTTCGGGGTCGTAGTCTCTTGGCCAAGCTACTGTTCCTTGCCATCTTCCCTCAGCTATTCCTAGCCGCTGAAGCTGGCGATGAAGAGCATATCTGTGTGCAAGCCACTGACTTGAAGCAAGGTGAGCGCGCCGGTCTGACTTACACCACCAGTCAGCGCGTTTTAGCTGCAGCTGTGACAGTGGCTTCCAGGCTGTTCTGGAGTTTGAATAGATGACTTCCAGCTTCAAAGTCGTAATAATTACTAGGCCTGACATGTGACCTGATATCTCAGGTCAGGCAAGCGCCTCAATGCGTACGCCATTGCCGCCAGCTCCCCAGAAAACGGGTTCTGCTTTGTCCTCATGCCAAGTGTAAAGGAAAACCGCTCAAGCCTCTTGCTCTCTTCATTATCGCGGATTACGTGTGTTCTCAGTTCTTGAGGAGATGGCAGACTAGGCTGGTTTGCACCCTCTCTTGATTTACTACAAGACTTGGTCTCAACGTAATTATGACGTCAGGCACATAAAACATGATGGCAAATCGTCGTCACTCGGTTCAATCTTTTCTTTGCAACGTCTCCAATATCTCTCCCAGCCTCAATCTCCCCCTTCCATTCGTACGCAGGTCGGTTTATCGAAGAATTCAACATGCCGACCGAGGTCAAAGATAAGAAGTCGCAACCTATTAAGGAGGGGATGAAGTACGGACACCTTTTCGCGGCGGAAAGCGTGAGGGTGACGTTGAAAGAGTCGTGATGACCGAGGGAGAGGCAAAAGAGGCAGATGTCAAGAACCCACCAAAGGTGCCTGGAATCCAACCTTCGACGTAGTTGAGGAGCTCTAAACTGACTACTGCTAGGTCCTCTTCACCGACCAACTTGGCCATCGTGTTGCACATAATCCCGGCACGCTTAAACATGTGACGAAGGAGTAAATCTACACTGAGTAGATGGTAGGATGAATTTATGATCGCTCAAGAACCTCGATTTGCAATCTACTTCGCTCTCGACCAAAAGAAAAAGCCGCATACGCGATTAATGACTGTATTGAGTGTGATCAGTAGCCAAGCGCATCATTGAAGGGCCCGCATTTCTTTGATGAAGAGTTAAGCGCACGGTGCTGGACTATTGCGTAAAGAAAGTGTTGCAATTTATCCATAGTAAATACTAAAACAACTGACAGATAAGCTCAGTGCTCCTACGTCGCCTATGGTTTGGCCGAGCCCAAACTCATACCCACGTGGACCGATACCTGGATTCGCTGCCGACTGAGATCCCCAAGGTCTTCGTCAAACTCCACACGTCCCTTCTGGAAAGCCACAATGATTGACGAGCCGCCAAACTGGAAGAGGCCGAGCTCATCTCCCTTTTTTACTTCTGCTCCAGGCTCCTGCCATTTCTTTTGAAAGCTGATGGAAGATGATTAGTGCCGGCCAAGCAGGTTTGTGCTAGTGAAGATGTATGGGAGTGACCAGAAACAAAACTCACTCGACAGTTCCCACGTTGGTGGCCCCAATCGCAACAAACAAGACGTCGTGAAAAGATTCGGTTTCGATGACAAGATAGCCTCTCGCGTTGCGTGTGAGTATGTCCACATCACTGTTCAGTGCGACAGGGTCGACCTGGTAATAGTCCCCCGGGACACTGCGGAACAATTTTATCCTCCCAGTGACCGGTGAATGATACCGATGATAATCCTGCGGGGAGAGGCGAAAAGACGCAATGGCGCCATCTCGGAACTGCGAACCGAGAGCAGTATCCATCACCAGGCTGGCAATACTAAAATTGTGTCCTTTGATCCAGAGCTGCTTTGTCTCCGAGACTGTCTCGTAAACCACAACGCGGCTATCCGCTACCACCACAGCTGACGAAGGTTCGTCTGGCTTGTATATTGGCCGAGAGCCTGGAGCGTGGTGTCTGATAAAGAAGTCCTCAAAAGTAGAGTACTGAGAGATGTCAGACGGAGTGAAGTCGTCCATGCTGATGTTGTAGGTCCCGACGAAGCGCTGGATCTTATTCCGCGAAGCAAGTGTGACTTCAGTTCTGCCTGTATGTACCATCAGCAGCTGTCACGCCGCAGCATTCACGAACCTGGTAGTGACATTACCTTCTCTCACTGACTTGTTGTGTATGTACCGTCGCATGAGGTGCGTTGTGTCCAGCCATTCTGTCACCGGGTTAAACAGTAGAAGCAATTTTAACTTCTTCAGGAGGGGCTGTTGCTCGCGCGTGAGCCGCCCGGTCTGATGTACGTATTAGCTGGTGGCCACCGCTGAATTTCAAGCCTGCTCACCGTGCGATCAACGGTTTTCCAGCCATACTCTCGGTTTTCAGCCTTTCCAAATGTTAAGCCGTGAGTCGCAATGGTTCAAACTTTTCTGTACTAACGAGATGGATCCAAGAGAGGAGGTGGTTCAAAACAGCGTGGAAGAAATCAGAAATGCCCATTTTCGCAATGTCGTTGTAAGTTTGATGTGTTCATTCGCGTATTCAATGTCTGATCTGCTGGATGCAAAATACGGGCGGGGGGAGAAAATAGCTATTCCAGCCGTTTCATCAAGTTGGGGTTGGTACAAGTTACAACAATGTGATGCGCGCATGACGCATTAGTGATACTGCTCGTGAGTCATTGCACAGGCCACAGATAGTGCGTCCCAAGGCAAGCAAGGGGCAAGACGCATACTCAATTACATCATAATGCCAGTAGTAGGGACGTTGTATTTATGACAAAGATACCATTTCTATGTTGCTAGGCATTCATTGGTAGGTATCCCATCATATCTACCTCATCCAGTGTGTCCAACAACCAAGTGGAGCAAAAATTGGACCCCTTACTTTGCTTGGTTGACAGTACCCCCTTGCTTGACTTGGTTTACTCGACGAAAGTGCCTTACTTTACTTGGTTGGTTGACATTACTCGACTGATTACCGACTATATTCGTTTTTCTCTTTCTACTCCTGGTGGTAGATCTACGTTAACATGCCGCTTTAAAGTAGGTGCTTCTGGCATTTAATCGCTGCTATAGTGTCCGAACTGAGCCGATTCCGTTCATCCGTAATCACCTTCTTCGTCTGTAAAAAGACACGCTCACACTCAGCGCTCATTGCTGGACAGCTGAACAAGTCAAAGGCCATCCTGGACAGCACAGGGTAGTCACATACATGACGAACCCACCATTCCAGAGGATCCTCAACGTCTAGGTCTGCCTTATTTGTCCTGGCTATAAACTTATCCAGCTCAGACGTCAGTCTTGCCCGCTTCTTTGTTCGTGTACCTGAACCCACAGCAGCAGCAAGCCTCCAACGCCGCTTACGAGCTTGTTGGAGTGGATCAAGTGTCATATTGCAGTTCACAAGAACCTCTTCATCCATCTCCTCCAGCTCCTTCTCCTGTCGTGCTCGGTCTACTGGATCAGCTTCTGCCGCTGCTGCCTCGTACTGTGCGAACACCTCCTGCACCACTCTCTTTGCTGCACTTATCCATTGCTTGTTGTGACTCCATTCAAGCTCAAAGTATGTAAACTTATTCGCTGAATGCAAGGCCACTGCACATCGGTACGCAGGAGTCGCATCTGTAAGTCCAAAATACTGTTCCAGCTTGAGGCGAGCAGCATCAATAGCGTGAGAATAGTATGTTGACACCACGTTAGGGTGATCATCTGCGAATCTCCCAGCCTCCTGAAGCTTCTTGAAGAGTACATCTAGCGACTCGATAGTCTCGTGTAGTGAGCCATATGATCCCTCCGAACCAGCCTTATTCGCTCAGCCCTCCATACGTTTTGTTAGATATTTGAAAGGCTTGAGGATGCCGAGGAAGTGTTCCAGATCGATCCAATCCTGTGGAGTCAGGAGATCCTGTGAAATGTCGTATCCTTCAGCACCGACTGGGCTATAGTTGAGAAAGAACAGATTAATGGCCAGGGGTCTGCATCTATCCACCAAAAGTAGACGCGCCATCTACTATTGATAGAAAGCTGTGCTTACTACCCATTCTACCCTGCCTGCTGCCAAGCTTCTATCCTTTCTATCACGGCCTCATCAACATAGATTCAAGTGGGTAGATTGCCAAGAAATCATTGATGTATATTTACATCAAATTCTTAGTAATCTGACAGAGACGTGAGGTACCGGAACCTCAAAAACGCCAGCAATTTCCGCCGCTAGATCAGCGCCTGGATCAGCCACCAATGCCCCAAGCGGCCCAATTCCACTTCACATCTGCTATTTCCGCTGCCTTCGTGATATTGTTATTATCCCGGCGCCATAATTGACCCGAGCCGGCGAGGCACTCAACGTGGATAGACACATATATCCTGCTGGCACACTAGCAGATCAGCAGCCACCATTCACCCTTAGGAGTACAGAGATCGAGGCGCTTGAGGATGAACTAGGCCAGCAGGTTGATGAGGGGAATGGGGGTGGATGGTCTGATGATGGCGTTGAGGGATTGTGAGGCTGATGCTGGCGGGATATCCTTGATCCGCTGTGGCGTTTGAGGCGTTCTGTATCACCGTAGATGGCATCTACGTTGATAGGTAGGGTCTATTTCTATCAATTCAACGTCAGGTCGGCTTAGTAAGTCATCTATTCTATCACTGTTGAGGTGGTTGTGGATAGAAGTGGGTAGTGCATTGGCGTGGCGGAGTTTCAAAGCTCTTTTAATTATGGAATATACAGAATTCCAGCGGATACCACCATCAACCAGGACCCTTGTGTAGAGGTGTTCGATGCCGCCTTCCTCGTAAGCCTGCAGGATGTACTGTTTCAGCCGCTCCCGTCGCTGGTCGCTTCTGTTAATCCATATGTGTGAAAGGCTTCTAGCGAGTTGATTCAACTAACTAGTCCCTATGCTGTTTACTTTCAAGATGAAGAAAGGAAAGAATGTAAATACAAACTGGGTGCGTGAAGACGCGTTATATCTTCTTTAATATAGAAGATTCGAGAATCAACTCGATGGCGCTGTGGAGAAGAATTCAGGCTTGGCGGCAGAGCCGCCAGCCAAGTGGGCCTGACCCGTTACAATATGCAGAAGTTATGGAGCTTGCCAATACAGCTATGCTTCCTCCATATCTCAACCGCTCGTCATCGGAGGCACCACGCAGCTGTTGTTCCAGCTTGCTAACACCCTGCCCAAAGAGCAGAGCTTTGACGATGATATTCAGCATATGACCCACGCAACGAAGGCGACTCTCACGTTTGATCGTCGGGTACTGTTTCGCCAGCTCCTGAATGCACGTGTCGTTATTTGCTGCATTGTCCATCATGAAGAAGCCAATGGTTGGGGAGACGTCATAAAAAGTGATGACGGTCGACAAGACCTTGGCAATGTTCTCGCCGGAATGAGGACCCTTCAGAGGGGGGAGGTCTAGAAGAGCCGTTTGTAACTTGTGGTTCTCATCCAGGAAGTGAGCAACAATGGCAAGATAGCTTGTCCCCTCTTCAGATGTCCACGCATCCGTCGAAATATGGACCTTGCTTTTGGAGGAATGGAGCCTTGCCCTTAGCCAAAAGCGCCTCCCAGCATCGCCAACCCACTTCTCTTTGACCCAACTGCCAAGAGTTGACGGGAAATGTGAGATCAAGGTCAATCACCCAGTCCGTAAAATCATCCTTGAATTTCAGGTCGCTGAACACCACGCGTCGGCTTCCGAGGTACCTCGTGAGGCCTGCTGCCCTCTTGGCTATGCTAAATGGATCGGGCCCTATTGATTTATAACCAAATTCCTCCAGTCTATGTTGCTGTTTCAGGTGGTAGATGATGCTGGTCGTGCTCTCACTGGCAAACAGCGCAGCATCGTGATGACCACTAATATGGCAGTACTTGCAGAGCCAATACTTATTGTCTCCGTCCGTTGTAAGTTGTGCGCCGTGCCTGTAGATCGCTGAAGGTTGAGACTTGGAGTTGATCGCGCGCTTATGGTGCTGGCGGTAGCGGATGGAACTTAGAATGGATTCATGCGAGCGGTACGCTGGATAGAGCAGCTCTACCGCAGCCTTAGTGCCCGGCGCAACTCTGTTCGAACCGTGATGCGACGACTGTGGTTGTCATCTGCTAATATAAACTGCTCGACTGACCAGTTTATATGTTGGGATCCAAAGGGCATTATAGACGCAAGGCGTAGTGCTTGATTTTCGAACCCCCCGGTTGGACAGCCGCAGCACAAGTCCAGCCAGCCAGAGTCAGTAGCGAAATCATGGTGCGGCCTTGCCATTGCTCCAGTCAAGCGACTGGGATGAAGATCCGGCATATGATGAATTCCCGCCTACTTGCATTCACTCTGAATGGAAATTGCTTTTGAAGAAAGGAGAAAGACGGACGAAGCTCACGTATAGCCCAGAACTTGAGCAAGATCTTGTGCTGGCGCCTGGTGCGTTCTGGAACAAGTCTTTGAAGCAAATGGTCGAGGATCACCTCAAACAGAACACACCAAAGGGTAAACTCTACGAACCCGAAGAGACTAGCGTCGTCGTATCTGTCTCGGACCGAGCCGCACGAAATCTATCGAAGGGATACCCCAAATTTAACGACAAGTTTTCCTGGACCAGCCCATATCCTTTAAGGTCCGACTAATTGCGGAAAGCGATACCTCTACTCCAGTTCTCTCGTAGAGGAAGGTAATTATCTCACATCGAAACATATCCGGCTCCTCCAGGAGCTGACTACGTAGGATCTCTTGCATATAAGGTGTAATGTTACTGCCTCGGCCGACACGGGTAAGGGGATTCGACGGGGTTGGAGGCGCTTTCGTCGTGGGGAGGCATCGTTGGTTCGATCATTTTCTCTGGGCAGTGTGGTCGCAGCAGCCGACGGTTTTGCCTATCTCGTCAGTCGACAAGCCGCTCTTGATCATAGCATCGATCTGGTTATGAGAGACTGAGCCGCGGCGTCATCGTTACAGGACTGTTAGTAACGAGCCCGTTGTAGCTTTGTTGAAGTGAGGCCGTAGTGATTGATTGATTGATTGGTTGAATCCTACACGGTTGTGGCCGCTTTTTATCTGCAGCTATGCCCGGCTAACAGGATCCGGCGAACAGCCGACACGTCCATCTGGTGGACGCCCCACTTCGCCTGGTTGTTGAAACAAGGCCAGCTGTCCCCGGGTTTCCCGTTTTGAACTTCGTTTGCTATTTCCAACCAAATTTGCATGCTTTCTGTTGGAGAATGTGCAATCTTCCGCCTGCTCTTTCTCGTTCCTTGAATTCTCATCTGTTGTTCCTAGAAACATCTAATTCGTGTCCTCGTATCGCGGCTCTGTCGGTGCCAAAGCACCATATCATGCGGCCTTAATACCTACAGTCTCCCCCCAGCGATCGGCTTCATCTGTGTGATGTTCTCCCTCGTACCCCCAAGGCTCTTTGTGTACATTATCTTTTGTATCCTTCTAGTTTCGTTGCCTCCTGCTGGGTTCCTATGTGGCAATGTATTCGTTCTGTGTGTGCGACCACTCGCGATGGTGACTATAGCTGGCATCAACCGCTTCGTGTAGTGCGATGCTCCGCTCGTTTCGAGATGTTGAATTACTGAGTATGAGAGCTCCTGCATGACGTCCGCAGACCTTGTTGAGTGGCGAAGGGGGACCAATCCTCCGCAACTGTGTTTTGGGGGGAGCGACAGTGGGCAGGTCTGTCTGTGATCTGTAGTATTGTGTGGCATCGTTCGTAGCATGCCGGGTGTCTGGTGCTCCGCCACGCAGGAGGTGATACCGTTCTGTCCAAGATCTCGTCGTAGTGGGACGTCGCAAACGTTTGGGCTTTGTCGTCGCACTACACGGAATATGTCGTTGCTCAGCTAAGGTCGCTATCGTTGGCGGACGCGTGGTTTTCGCGGCGTGCTCTCAATATTTCGCGCTCTGATCCCGCCCGCGACCGCAATCCGACCTCTGCGGAAATCGAAACACCGCGGGGGAAGATGTAGCGATACGTCGAGGCCATTACGGCTACGGGCGGGAGTGTTGTGTTCTTTATGTGGCTGTTGTTTCAAAAATTTGGTTCTCGCTGGTGATGATGTTTTTCTTCACCATTACACTGGTTAAAGGCCAGGGAAGGAGGAGACCTTTGAGACGCGGGAGGAGCGGGGAGTCCCACTTCAGGAATCGCCTGCCATCCAGCATCACGTACGGAAGGCTATATCTAGCACTGGGTCAAAACGCATTTTCCATCCATTTTCGTCAATACAGGGACCCCACCCCACACCACCCTTGCCGCCGGACCCCCCTGAGTATATGGATTAATCAATATCCATGTACACCCTACTACCTAAAGGTATTTGAAAATGTGTGCGAGCGGCCCGTCCGGGGGCGGACGAGCATTTACGTGGCCGTTCGCCCCCAGACGGGCCGCTCGTATATTTATCCCTCTTCATTTAACGCAATGTCCTAGATCTATCATAATTCGTTATAGCCCCAACTCTTCTGTACTGCCCCGGCCGGGCCCGTACTCAACATGCTACGATCTTATGGGATAACCCCTCTTGGGTCTCCTGTCCGTATTGTGGCACCCTCCTAGCCGACAAGCCCTCCAACGCTTCCTCTGACGATAACCTTAAAGAGGTGGACTTCCAGAACCTACCCGACCGAACCCGAAAGGCCTTTAAAGCGACCGAACGCCCCCAACCGGCACTGTACGCCTCAAACGCCGAGTCGCCCGCGGTGTCTACTCATCGAGCCGGCGCAACCGCTTTCTCTTCTGCTCTTCGAGAAGCTGATAAAGCCCGCCAGACTAGCATTCAGAACGACAAGAGTAAGGCCGAACAGAGTAGTACGAAGCTTATACAGCCCCGTAAGATCGGGATTTCGTTATACTTATATGCTGGGAATTACTATATAGCCGAGTCTGGTAGTATCGAGACTCTTAAGTAGTTCGACGTCATAGCCGTATATAGATTTCCGATAGCAGTACAGTTCAGTACAGCCCTGGAAACGGATACACACCAGCAGTTAGTGTCCGCTATCATCAAAGGGTTCTTCTCGAACTCGGGGGAGTAGGCAAAACTGGCTAAACAGGAGTGGACAGCTATTCCTATCGATAGGAAGCCACTAAGCCTGAACTTGAACATTCGGTTCTGTGAGGCAGCGTACGAGTCCACTTAGCTATAGGCATTCCTATTACAGACAGGACTTCTACCTCGGTCGGAAATCCGCCTATACCTACATACTGATATCTCGGCCGAATAACCAGAACGGGATAAAAAGGTCAGTATAAAAAGGAAAAGGACCATACTGGCCCAGCCACAAGAATATAAATACAATACATCCAAGCCACTGGCTAGTATTACAGTTAAGGTTAAGAAACAGTCTACTTTAACAGCCAAACGAATTAAAATAGAAGCGGATAGGCCAGTATAGAAGGTCAACAAGAAGGTAGCTATACCGGTTAAGGCCGAGGCCAGCGGGTCAACTCAACAGGATTCAGTCAAAGCGGAGATAAACAGCCCCGTCCGGGGGGTAAAGGTTAACAACGGGACGGACAAGCCTATTCGGCGGACATCTAAAGGATATAGTATAGACGACGATTACGAAGATCTCTTTAGGGATAACCCTTTACAGTCCGACCCCTTCGAAGTATTCAAGGGTACACGTTCGCACGCAAAAGGTTCTGAACAGGCCTGTCTGGAGACTACAGACCTCACTTAATAGCTAGTTTCGAGCTGACCCTATCTCCGAATTTACATCCTATTTATTATCGGAATCATCCGTTCCCCCACGAACATGCCCGTCCAGATCAAATCCTCGTGTCCTCAGTTCATCCTCTAGATGTTGAATACCTCCAGTTAGCAGCTCCTGGAGGTATAATCGTAAGTCGACTCCGGATTTATAGTAATCCTCAAGTTATTCACGTAAGTAAATATACAAGCAATAAAGAGGAATATCAACACCATTTACACAGCGCTATTCGCTCCCATCCCTGACTGAACGGCTGAGTATGGACTTATAAAGCGCCAATACCTCGGCAGAGAGATACAATAATAGATCGAATAATCTATAACTAAGAAGCTCCTCTATCTCCTCTAGTACGGCTGGAATAATTAGCTCCCCGTAATCCTCCGTACTGGACTGTTCGGGGTGGTAAAAGAGGACGTACGGGACCCCAGGGATAATATAAGGTCAGTTGGGCTATTTATAGATATAATAGTTATTCCATACCCATACAAAACCGCGCAGGTCTATATCTAAGGGTTCTATATATATATATAGAAGGGCAATCTGATTATAGATATAACTGAGTTCGAAAAGCCCTATTATATATAGAGTTCCAAAAACCGTCTAAATATATCAGTACGGAGGCGATTAGGGGTACTCGGGGGCGTATAATAGTATCTTACCCGCCAGAACTGCAAACGGCTTTTATAAAGACGATTCTACCAGCTCTCGATCTTGATATTATGGATACTCTTGCTATATACAAAACAGTCCTTGAACTTAATCGGTACGGCCTCGCCCGTGAGCGGTTGTATCCGTTCGCGCCCAGTATGACTCGAGTGATACCAATAGAGGCCAGCAACAACCGGAGTTTCCTTCCCACGATCAGCCCGTATAATCCGCGGCGTAAAGCCACGTTCGCGAATGATCGAGAGATATTAGAGGCCAACGCCGATAGACGTATGCGTACTAAAGCCAACGAAAAACCAAGGGATATATCTCAAGTAGGCATCAATCCCAGCGTAAATCTCAAAGCCGTACGGCTTTAATTTATCGTACGCATCGATAGACCAGATAAAGTTAGGCCCAGGGCAGGTCCAGCCCGTACGGCGCCGTCTGAACTCGTCCAGCCGGTCTCGGAAGCTCCTTTAGTGGACTTCTTTATAGGCAGAGTAAAGGACATCTCGGCTTGTAGAGAATCCTTGCTGGCGCAGCTCCGTTCGGAGGTATTCGCGCCCGTAACCTGCCAAACGGCGCGTTGGATCAACTGCTTGGGCGATACGACCGATGGCTTGTTCTCGCAGGGTAATGTTTTCCTCTCGGGTATGCCGCTTTCGGAGGTCCATCTCTTGCCGTAGCCGTACGAGGCTATTTTGGGTAATAGAAAACCCCTCAGATTGTAGTACTTGGAGCAACCGTTCGTCCGTAAGGTAGTGTTCGAAGAAGTGGAAGCGTAAACGGTCCTGGAGGGCGTCAGTTACTTCTGTACGACCTTTATGTTGGAAGCCCCAGATTCGAAGAAAGCGCTTTAAGGTAGTATCGGAAATAGGAACGTTCAAATCCGTCCGGAGCTATTCGTATAAGGCCGCGTTCGTCTAGCGTAGTTGCTATTTTCTATGGATTTGTTTCCGGTAGGGCTTGAGATCGATCCTCTGTTATGGTATTAGATCGGCGTGTTTAGGGACGTTCGGGGGCGTATAGAAGATATTTCAATAAATAAATAATAAAATATTAAGATAGAATTATATATATAGGGGAAGGAAAAATAAAGAGTATAAGATCTATTTCTAGGCCGTACGGGGGCGAAACCCTTTATATAGAGCCGGACTATCTGAAATACTAAAAGACTAAAATAGTTATGAATAAACAGGAGGAGTTTATATTTCCGAACAGGCCTGTTTGTCTATCCCCCCCCCCCCCCCCTAAAAAAAAAAGAAAAAAAGTCTGCAGATAAGAATAGTATGTTAAAAACCCTTTCTAAAAATGTAATGCCGACCGACTATGCGAAGCCAGATGGGGCCGGTTGCGGGGTATACTGTCCTGAATGCTAATGAAAATAACTTAATTAGAATTAGACTTATCTGGAAAAAGTTAGCCCTCCGTTTAAAGCTGTATGGGCCTGCACGCTCCCGTACAGGGATAGATGGGGATATATATACCAGTCTCGTCCTCGATATCGTCGGCGACCTTATTAAAGACGTCCGCGAGTGTATGGAGGTGCTTGAGGGGGACGGAATGGATGGCGTTAAGAATGTTATCGTTATCGTCAAGGGCCTTACGCTTACAGCCGCGCTTCTTACCCCTAGGCTTAGCATCTCCGTCCTTAACTAAAAAAATATATCAGAACGGGAGCGAACTGGCTAGAACGGGGAAGAATGGGGGCAAACGGGGGCGTACGTACCGTAGAGAGTGCAGCGCTTAGCCGCGGAGTTATAGCGACAGTTCGCGCAGGCACCGTTGATCTGAACGCAGCTGTCGAACGGGCCCAAATCCCTCTGGCACGGGCCGCACGCGTCCGTTCCGGACCGTAAGTTGCCGTACAGATGGTAGAAGGCTGCGTTATAATTGGCGCCCCGCTTTAGGTTGAGAGTGTTATAGTAAGCGGTTCCGTCTGCGCCCGGACGGGTACGGACGCCCATAATACGCTTAATCTAACGTAAACGTAAGCGTATGTTATCACATAGTGCCGTACGGCTACGGGTGGAAGCAAAAGACAAACCTTAAAGTAGTTCTGGGCGAGCGCACGAACGGCGGCGGAAACATTCTTGGAGACGTCTGGCAGACGGGTTAGAACTGGCGTGAGCGGGTAAAAACTGGGCAAGAACGGGAGCGTACGCTTAAGGACCCAGGCGGTTAAATGCTCGCTAACGGTCTCGTCCGGCTGGTCATCCTCTAGCTCCGCGTTCGGGAGCTGATGGCCGTGAACGCGAGTGTCCGGGGGCGTCCAGCTAGGATGGTTGGGGGGAACCCAGGGCTGGAAGTCGGGCAGCTCCGAGCAGGCGCGTCCGCTGTCGTTCGAGGCCGAGCCGCCTCCGTTCGGGGCCGGAGCGTCGTTCGGGGTCGGAGCGGTTCCGGACGTGCCCTTTCCACCCTTTCTGCCCTTACCGGAGCGAGATCCGCGAGGCATTGTCGTTCGGGGGTGTTCGGGAGCGGAGGCGTACGGAAAATTGTACGAAAAATGGCTATCGACAAACCGGGGCTGTACGCGAGTGTTAGCATATGTACGGAGCAGAACGGAGGGGGGGGGAAACATGGGTAAAATGTGAATGAAGTTGAGGTGGAGGCCGGAAGGAGCCGTACGGGGCCGTACGAGATGTGGATTTCGCGTGGAAGGTGGGGCAAAAACCGGTTATTGGGTAACTGCGGAAACTGCTGAAAAAGGCCAGAAAGGCGAGAACCAGAACAAAGGCCGGGCAGGCGCTCAGGCACGTGACTGCCAGGCAAGGGAGTAGGCCAGTTGACCGTCGCAATTGAGCGATCGCTTCCGCGCAGGCGCTCAATTGCGACGGTTCTGGACGGTACTGAACGCGAAAAAGACGCTGCATGTTAACCTGATCGCTCCCGATCGGTGGCGTATGCAGCAAGAGGGTATTGTGTGGGCGCGGGGTGGAAATCCAGTGGTCGGGGTAGAACCTACCTGGTCGGTTGAATTGGTTGGAGGGAAAAAGAGCGTTAAAGGAAGGGCTGGAAAAGCTGGGATGCGGTAGGGGATCCACAATTCCTAACTTTTAAAGCGATTGTATTGGCTATTGCTTAATTTGGACTAGCGGTTTGCATCTAGCCAGTAGTAGTCCGTGCCCACGGCCGCCGTGGATCTATCCAGAAACTCGTTTTGACCCAGTGCTAGATATAGCCGTCCGTAATCACGTGTTGGGGTGAAACCGACAGGGTCAAAATTAGTGAACCAGGCAACCAGACTAGTTATGTGGATATGACCAACCAACATAACAATGCCGGCACATCCGCTATTCTCCAATCAGTCCCAGAGCCCTCCAAAGCTTTCGCGATTCCGGTACTTCTCTCATCTTACCAGCTGAAACCGCATCTCGCCTGGTCTCAACGACCAGCGAGCGTGAGCTTTAAGGAGCCAACCCGGAACGGTCTTGGTACTTCATCGGGGTACCATCCTCCCAATCTTTTTTACTGCGGCCACAAAGACCATGGCGGAACCCGACCCCCCACCCTCCTTGCTCCAGATCAGAGCCATGGAAGAGTGCGTGTCACAAGTCTGCCAACATCTCGAGGACATCAAGTCTCCTTATATTTTGTACCAGGAGCAGATGGCAGTGCTGAAGGATAGTGTTGAGCAGGAGTGGGCGCGCGTTTCGTCCAACCTCACCCGGCAAGACTTGACAACCCTGCAACAGAGCACACTGAAGCTCGGTGGTCAGTTGAGGGAACTGGAGCTCAAGCACGCCGCTACCATCAAGGAAGACGACAAGGCGTACAGAGCCTCACTGGAAGCACAAGTTAGAAAGCTCTGCAGGGATATGGTCGACATATTTGGGAAATCCTTGGTGACGGAGATCTTACAGGAATGCCCAACGGAGCCTGTGCCAGGATTGCGCAGTCCTGCTAACGGGCCCCTTGCTCCAACAGGCGCCACATCGCAAGAGAACACACAGTCAGCATCTCAACACAACGCTACAGATACACCGCCCAATGTTGAGTCTCAAGATGCCAACATGCAAGAACCCGACAGCACCGAAGACCAGACCACGCCCATCAACTCGTCCATGTCCATCAATCCCGTTAGTCCAAGGCTCCGATCCTAACCTCAAGCCCTGCTTCCCCGCTAATATGTTTAGAAAAAAAGAATGGGATCTGTCGTATCAGGTAAACAAAAACGTGCCCGAGTAGGGCAAACTGAGCCTGCAGAGACCAAAAGAACCATCGAGTTCGATGAGGTCTTCCAAGACGGGAACGCCGCTATAAAGCATACAATAGTCCAGTTCCGTGACGAGTGGTACATTCTTCTGTGCGATGAGCACGGACTCAGTTTCAAACATCATCCCATCATGTCGGCTGCCAAGCATCTCAACGGGAGGGCTCACGGTAAGCTGCCTAAAGACCACGAAATGGCCATCAAGCACCTTGGTGTTCGTGTTCTAAACTGCAGCGCAAAACTCGCAGAGGAGAACAATAGGGTATGTCTGGTGGCATATCGAACGGGATACGACCCGTCAAAGTTGCGCACGCGAACCAGGAACAAATCTGAATCCATTCACGTCTCGCCGCTTCTCGAACAAACAGATCAACATGTAGACGCGCCGTTGGGCAACAGGGGAAGCGCATGTGTGAATGGTAGGAGCAAGAGTGGCCGGAGACCGCGAAAAAAATTTGATGGAATTGTTGATCCAACCCCAGGCGGCATTTATCTCGGATACTGGTCAAAGTCCAGGGAATGGCAAGCTGTACTCGTCCTCCCTGGAGTTACCACCGAGCAACCCATTGATATTGGCTTCTCAGGCACAATCCAGGACCTAGGTCTCACAGAACAACTACCGACGTGTTACACTTATGATCCCCAGACGGGTATTCTTGGTTGGCAAGAGGACTACAAAGATGGGGGTCCTTTGGTTACAGAGCGACAATTTCCCGTCATGTACTTTGATGGCTTGGATTTTCCGAGTGAAAGCTCAGTTGGCTGGGTGGCAGCCAACGATCTCCAGTCTGTTGATACTCAAGATTCCAGCTTCGAGCTAACTCCTCACTTCAAATCAGTCCTGGATTTTTTGGAGACCCAAAGAAGCAAACAAGCCGAGAATTCAAATCTCAAGAACATGGAGCAAACGGAATTGAGACTGGACCCGGCAGACATCGACACTCTGGATTCTACGGTCGCCACCGCACCAGCGGCTTTGCCGGCAGAACAAAGCCAAGAGGAACAGTCAAATCCCCAACCTGGCCTCAGCCAAAATAATTCTCAATCAGATGACCAAGAGGCGCCACTGTCGTCCGAAGAAGGCCGCATCAACAGCGTGGCGGGCATACCATCGAGCAGAGCTGACTTTCATCACAACCCTAGTGCCGATCCGAAGATTCACCATGAAAATCAGAACCCCAACGTTGTGGCCATAATCAGCGATTTCTCCAGCAATGCAGCTTCGACAGCGGCCACAGGAACTCCTCCAGCTGGCGACCGGCCCGAACCCGTCATCTCACCTTCGATGTCTTTTTCTGTACAACCAGTCACGGCTCCAACCCCAGACAACCAAGGTGGACGTGACAGACCGCTCGGGAATAGAAAATTGCTCCAAATGGCAGCTGATGGCTGCAGACTGAATGGGTGGTTGGACCGAGACGGCCCTTCAGCAGTGGAGGAAGTGGATGGAACCCGAGCAGCCGCAAGCCGACAAAGTCGCATTTCACCACTAGCAGACGGTCCAATCCATCCAAGTCAAGCCCATTTTGCACCAGGCCCACTTCGATTTCAAGCGAAGGACCAAGGGAAAGACACGGAGTCACCCCCAATTGCAATGCAGGCTACGGAGCGACCTAAGATTGATGATCAGCGCCTCGATCTATTGAGACAGCCGCACAGTGCCGAGGGTCCGACATCTTTTCACAAAGAGCACCCCCATACATCAAATGTCGTATCGAACGATGAACGCGATATTCAAGCAGGACCACCACAAGGACCCGGGTCCTCCCCCCTTCACCGATCAAGCTTCGTCCTCCCCGTTCCGCGGAATCTCAACTTAGGCCTCACAGTACCAGCAATGTATCAACTACAACCACTCAATCCCATGCCGCCCAATCAGACAACCCCACAGCCATTTCCCCAGTCTTAGTTAACTGACAATGCACACTCAGTTGGCTGCCAAGAACCTATCTTGAGTCCCGACTATCGACTAGCCACGCTTCTCCCCCTCTCAATACCAAGCATGTCGACAAGACTTAGTCTACAACGACATTCCGTTGGTAACTAGGCTCCTAACGCATCGCCGCGTTTATTGCCATGTCCAACCCAAACCCGCCTTCAGCAAACTCGGCATCATCACTAACGAATGGACAATCAAGCCAACTCCACCCACGATATCCCTCGGAACCAGATACCAGGTGGGGGAGTTCTTGCCCTAGTGCTTCATACCAAAATCAATTGTAGTAGAATTGATTTATTTTGCCCCACACGGCAGGGGGTAGAATTGATTTATGCCAGGGGGGTAGACTTGGATTATCCATTTAGAGATCTAGTAGTAGTAGATTTATTACGCCCGGGGAACGGATCTCATAGGGCCATGGAATACGCTATGCTATTTACATTTCTGCCACCTTCAATCCTGACCACAGCGTAAAGCACCACTTTCTCTCCCTGAATCGCTTTCTTTTGGCCTCACTTGACTCTCTCTGACAGGCCTGCTTGAAGGCCATTTTCTCCAAGTGTTCAGCATCCTATCCTCAGCAGCTGAAGCGTGGTCTGTCAAAATGAGGCTGTGTTGTGTTAGTATTTTCTAGTTCTGGTTGTTAGTAAGTCAGACCACCCACTAACCGATCACTGTCACGGGCCAGGGCCCATATCCTTGCGGCTGTGCCGCAAGACGTACGAGGCTCGTGCGCGCCAGGGACGGGAAATCGTTCCACAGCTCAGGGGCATTTGGGAACTTCTTTCTTTCTTCTTCATCTTTGATGTAAATAGCATCCTGGACTAGATAGCTGGAATCCAGCTACTAGAGGCCGTTGACAACCTTAAGTAACTAGCTTATTAAAATATAAAAAAAAAGCTTAACGTGGTTCACAAGCGAGTTGTACAGACAAGCGAGTTGTACACTTCCTCCTACCCTTCGACCTTTATCGCTTAATTATAACACCACAACCCAAAAAGTCTATTCAGAGTGATTAGAACTAGATTCCCCAGATGAATCTACATCTTTTGAACAGGTTCTCGCATTATGACCTGGCTTCCCGCAAGTTCCACATCGCCGAACGCTCGCTGCAGCCCGCCTCGACCGACCACCATTTTGTCGCAATTCTTGAGCTACCTGCCGATCAACATCCTTCTGAGCCAGAATATCATGAGCATCCCCTACAGCAAGGGCCCCTCCTTGCCGCACACGCGTTTTCTTGGCCCTCCGGCGTTTTTTGAGTGTCTCATTTGCAGCTTTAAGTGACTTATTCTCCTCGCGCAAGAGGACCACCTCATGCATTATCGCCTGTGTTCCTCGCGCAAATTGGTCAACAGCATCATACATTGGTGTTGGAGAGCTGCTCTGATGACGACCAATTCCATCCTTGAGGTATGCAGACTGTGATAGTGTTTGTGTCGGGTTGCGTGGTGTCAAAGAGACCCAAGAGTCGGTTGCTTCTGGAGGGGGGCCAGTCGGTGTTGGAGTCCGTAACTTGATATCCAGTATTGACAAGACTGCCTGAGGATCATGAGGCACTAAACCGGACCCTCTGAAACCAGCCTTGATATTGGATTCGGTAAAAACCAACGAGAAGACTTCTTTGAAGGCGGAAAAGAACTCGACCTTAGTGATGTGGGTAATGTGGTACTTCATCAGCTCTTCAATCTTATAACCATACGCCCGCTTTAAAGGACTGAAGAGCCCAACATCAAGTGGCTGAAGAAGATGCGATGAGTGAGATGGCATACAAATAGGAATAATATTCCTTTCCTTGCAGAACTGCTCAAACTCTGCAGATTGGTGACTCTCATGGCCGTCTACCACTAACATTCGATATTTGCCTTTTGTGCGACCGGCAGTATATTTATCGAAATGCTGTATCCATTCAAAGCCAGTCGTATTATCAGTCCATCCATTCTCGGTAGGCTTGATAACCCAGGAGGGCGGGAGGTTGCCTTCTGTATACCAATTGCCGAGATGGTAGGACCCCTTGACAACGATAAACGGCGGGAGTGCCCAACCTTCAGCATTAATCCCTTGGATTACTGTAACCCATTCCCGGTTGCCAGGCTGCACTGATTTTGCCTTTCCACGTCGGTCGGCACCGGTAACTACCATTGCGGACGAGATCATGCCCATCATAAACCCAGTCTCGTCGAAGTTGTAGAAGTCCCCATCGAGGATGCCATATTTGGCCTTCATATTCTGCACAAGCTGAAACCACGCGTCAATGATAATCGGATCTTCGCAGAGGGCTCTCTGGTAGTCATATGGGCGATTAAAACGCGTCTTGAGCCCTGGTTGTCGCGTGACGAAGTGTGAAGCCCAGTGCTTGCCGACGCGTCCTGCGGCGCGTTCTGCCAGAAGGAGGTTGGCCATTTCTTCAACACCACTGAGGCGGGGAGGGAATCCTCGCGAATCTAGGTCGAGAATAAACTTGACTAGAGTCTCCTCTTCAAGGAAAGTCAATCTCATAGAATTGGCGCGTACATCTTGTCGAGCGCATCGGCCGTTCATTCTGTTCCGTAGTGTGTTATGATTGATGTTGTAGACTTTTGCTGCTTGTCGGATACTGAGCTTTGGGTCTCGTTTTATAGCAGAGACGGCAAGGACGATATTGGCTTCTTTTGAATTGGAATCCATTGGTTGTGATTTGATTAAAACGCGTTAGAAGATTAAAGGGAGAAAATATATGTGGAGTGTACAACTCGCTTGTATGTACAACTCGCTTGTGAACCACGTTATAGATATTAGTGATATGGAGTAGCGCGGTGATTTTTCACTTTCATTCAATAAGTTACCATAGATTTTTATCACTAACTTCCTATTTAGGAAGTAGGCGATGTCACATGACCAAACTACGTGAGTTGACTCATGAGTCTGAGTTAAACTCATGAGTGAGGTATGGTGAGACCGAAACTCATATGGGTGAGTTAAAAGGGTCGAAACTCATGAGTTAGCTCAAATGCCCAGGTATGTCCAGGAAGAGGTTGATCGACCGATTTTCCGTCTGGGCATTCAAGGAATAAAAGACACGTGGAATTTATGTTTGATTAAGCGTGGAAATCAGTTCCGAGCAGGTCAAATCACTGGAGTACGGTGCCAGCTCGCGAACGTGAGGGTGTAGGAAATTCTACGAGTATTCTAGTTTATTCGAGCTTGAGACCAGAATTCACTAGAGGATCACCATGAATTGAGCAAGAGAAATAGTATTAACACTATAGACATTTCCTATGATTCGGAAGTCAAGTCGATTATATTGCTATCGACGCTAGCGTCAAGCTCGGATCGTAATAAAACCTTCGGATCGGGGGACCTGATATGATTTAAGACCAGATAATCCGTAAAACTGACGGTGCGATGATATTTTCTTTAGCACTAAGGGCAGAGGTAACGGCCTTTTATAAGAAATTTAGATATAAGGGGGTTTTTATCTCGGCTTCCCGTTAATTCTTGCAGGTATTTTAAAAAGTATGGGGGGACCTTATGCGGCGGCTGGCTAAATCGTGGCTCTCCCGTTTGCATTTAAATACTGCATGGAAATAGAGGTCTGGTCGGGGGTTTGACGGGAGGTTTTACTAGTGGTTTGACTGGGGATCTAACCAGGGCTCCTAATAGTGCAGACCATTTACACTATTAGTGCAGACTACAATCCAAGATCAATAATCAATCCACGACGGGCGTTCGTGGATTGACGACTAGGATGATGCGCCCCTTGAAACGAGCCTTGTTGATCCGGATCGCACCAGTGAATTGATCAGAAATATCCAAAACAAAGTGGTTGGCACAGCAACAATCATGGGTACCCTGGTTTTGTAACACCATGCCAACAACCTAGCGTACTTAGCGTCCACACCGGGCGTCCGTATTCCCTGCCCTGATCTGCAGTCTGCACTAATAGTCTAAATGGTCTGCACTATTAGGAGCCCTGGATCTAACCAAGAATGGCTTGCGTATTAAGTAGACTGTCGCCGAGTCTGATCTGTAGAGTGTTTCTAAGTGTGATCTCCTAAAAATCTTCGTATTTGCAGGTGGAATATCGGGAGTTGGAACTTGGGGAACCTGAGGCTTTGTCGCTTGGAGCTGGCCGATAGGAGGCGTAGAGGAGTTGGCTTCAGTATTGATGGGAACAAAAGCCCCAGCACTAAGCTGTGTACTTAGAACTTTACTTGGCGTTATCCCGGGGTCTCGAGATTGTGATCCACTTGTCGGGGCTGTGACCAGCGGTTTCGGATTCAAGGCACGGGACGTTCTTTGTGAAACCTCGGAACGAGAGTCATATGTAGTTCGATAGGCGGCGTCCCAACGCATCGTAACCCGTGGCCCGCCCGTTGAATTCCAATCTGTAATCGGAGGTTTTGGTTGTAGTGTGTGTAATATTCCTAATTGTGGAGTTTCGGTGCCTGTTACGGAATCGTTGCGGTTCTGGGGCGACGATATTTGTATGGCATGGCAACTAAATGTTGTGGAGTTGTTAGGTGGAACAAGATTTCCAGCATGCCATTGAGCAGTTGGAGGTCGTGCTGGGGGTAGCTGAGGTTGTCTCGCTTCGAGGCCTTGTATTCCTTTCGGAAAGTTGAGATCGATTGCCTTTGTTTTCAGGTTGAGTAGGTCGGCTGCCATGTGATTGGACAAGGCGCGTTGAATCTGGTGTTGATGGATGTGTATGAGTGATGTAGAAAGGTCGTTGCCTTGTGCGGTGCCTCTGTCGCTGTTCCTAGTTGAATAACCACAGTCAATCTGCATCGTGTCGTTGGCAGGTTGGACACTTGGCAGTTCGCTTGCTGTAGTTGGTTGGCCTTCATCAGACATTTCGACCTCTGAAATTGAGATATGGGCTGCTTCGGGGTCGGCAATTTCCGAGCGACCATCAGTGCCGATAGCTTTCTCGGTGTTTGGAGCGCTCCTCAGCTCAAGCTCAGGTGCACTCTCGTGACAACTTCGATCCCGTTGATCCAGCTGGGGCTCTTGCGACAGAACTTCTAGTTGCAAACTTGGGGACAAAGAGGCCTCCCTCTCCTGGAAGAATGGTTCGGCTGCAGAACCCTCCACCAATTGGTTTAAGTCGATAGAAATAGACCCGGCAAGACTTCTCGTTCGTGCGGTGCAGGCTGAAGACTCTGTCTCATGATCCGCTTCGCCTTCTACCGTCGTTTGGCAATTTGCTCTCCGATCACCCATTTGTGAGCCAGCGCCAAAACTGATAGTTTTCTCTGTACCAGAAACACTGGTCAATTCGGGCTCTAGGGCATTCCCGGGGCAATGTCGATTGGCCTGCTCCAGCTGGAGATTTGGCCGGGATGTTTCTGATTCCATGTCTGGAGACAAAGAGACTTCCCTTCCTTGAGAGCTTGGTTCAGTAGCAAGCTCCTCCGTCAATAAGACCATGCCACCTGGGGCGGCTATTATAGGACTGTCACTCCCCGCGATGCAAGACGATGGCGCTGTCTCGGAATCTGATTCGACTTGATGGTGGTTTGGTTAGCATGTGCCGCAGTCAAGGCTTCATGCGTAAACTCACCGTCTGGCAAAGGAGCCGAGCCCTCGCTTGCGGCCTGGGCCTCCTGTTCTATGCGCCTTCGGAGGTAATTCCTGGCAAACTTCAGATTCGGCACAAGACGTGGCGAGGCATCAAACACATTCAGTTCCTGCAAATCTTCTGCCCTCACCCAATCTGCTGGGCTTCCATCAAGGAACTTGTTTCCATCAAAGTATACAACGGGAAATTCTCGCTGCAGGACACGAGGCCCGTCACGCTCGTATTCCTTCTTCCACTTGAGACCTTTCGTTTCTGTATAATACTCGTAGCACTACGGCATGTGTTCCATCAAGCCAAGGCTCCCAAGTGTACTTGGTATCCCGAATTGCTCTAGGCCGATGTGAGGTAGAAGCAGCGCTGGCAACCAGTCTCTCGTCATCTCCCAGTATGCCAGATATATTCGGCCTGGAATTGGGCTGGGGATTCCGTCCTGTTTTCTTTGCTTTGATTGCCGCTTGAAACCACCATGTCGGTCGACTCCAGTCCGGCTGTATCTCTTGTTGGTAACCTTTGGTGTATGCTCTGATCCCCAGGTTTGTCGTCCGGGGATCCCATCCGTGGTGCGACTCTTCGTGCTACACCCACAATTATTCTTCTCCGCTAGTTCAGCGTTGCAGTTCAGAACCTCAATCCCGAAGTGCTTAACGATGACCACATTAGATGGACTTCGTAGCCAACCATGCTTCTCACTCCTCAGGTGCGCCCCAGCACCTCTAAGAGGAGGATATATGAAGTCACGATCGTGCTCATCGCATCATAGAATAAACCACGATCCGTCGAACTGGATGATGATTCGCTTGACTGGGGCTTTGCCATTTTGGAAAACTTCGTCGAAAGATATTGATCTCCTTACGGGTGTGGTGTTTCGATGCCCGTCTTGTTCTGTTGGGTCATTCTGTGTAAAGTTGCCTGTATCAATACGCTGTTGACTAGACATCTGGCACAGTTCACTCACAGGAAAGAGCGCGCAGACAATGGTCTCGCCAATGGCGGAATCGAAATCATCGGACGAAGGACTTGGCGAGACTTGCGTTGTCTCGACATTCGGGTTTGAGACTGGGGCATTTTGATGGGCGTTCAGATCCTCCATTGATGTCTTTGTTTGCGCCGCACCGGGACGCAGATCAAGACTTGTCTGCGTCATACCGAATGAGATAATATCACTGATGACCTTCAGCTAAAATAGTCATAGAGGGGTCATTGAGTCGAAACCTGGCAAAATGCGACCAATGAAAACAGAGTGGGAGATTGAGTAAGAAAAGGCGAAATAAAGGGTGTTGGCCAGACCGGGCGCAGCACTCACTTTATGGCGGCTGGCTCGGGATCCGACAGTCTGGTTCAGGATATCATTGGTTATCTCAGGGTTGTGCTATGGTCGTTGGCCGACGAGACAACAATACCACCGTAACCAACTGCAACAGAATATCTCAGGTAACCAGGACTTCACCGTACTGATCCTTGACCAACAACCGCACTGTCATCACACCATGAGGCAAGGTGCCTCAGACCCAAACATTACTGGACAGTTGCTGCGGGGCAGGTTCCGTTTTCATCGCTTGGCTGCAGGTGGCGATTATCATGTGCGAACTAGTTCCAACAGTTTTGCAGGGTTATCGTAACTGCTAGCAGGGGGGGCAAGACTTGATGGCACGCTGTCGAGGAAGATTTGATTTACCCTCAACCAATCAAAACTGTCCCCAGCACACGGGAAGGTGCTGAGGGCACGGAGGTGATTTGGCGGCGTTGTGGCGCTAAGCGGCTGAATCAGCCACCAAGAGGTCGCCGTGGATATACTACTGATATTTACGACGGCTTATGGTGGCAGGGTGTTCCAGGTTTTTCTGCCTGTTCTAGATTTTTCTGCCCTACTAAGTGGCTTGCCCACTTAGTCAGACCCTACGGGTACATCACACAAGATCTCAAGGCAAGAGAGTGATGCGGTCGTAAATTCCACATTTCAAGCGGGACGGCCCGTCCCTGGTGCTGCTTAATTCGTTTTTACCGCTCTCATCTATGTATGTCGTCGCCCGCGTCGGCTAGTGCTTGGATGAAGACGGCTGTCCAGGAATGGGCGGAGGAACAATCTTCCGGGCAAGCGAGCCAACCAGCTAAGTTAACCACTCCCCAATCCTTGAGTGGGGACTCACGTGCCAACAATGTGGACAAGTGTCCGACCAGCTAGGCAGAGCATAGCGACAAGCAGTGAAGTCACGGCGGCCTCACTTCGACCCGAGGCATCACGACTCGAGTCCATCATCTCCACTGAGTGCCTTACTGAATGTACTTACTCTTGCGAAGACCCAATTTCGACCCTACAATATACGCACAAGCGCTGTCCCTCGCGGCATTCCCTAGTCTCCATGAACATGGCCACGGCGCCGAGCCCCGACGATTTCATCATCGTCAAAACGACGCTGCCGGCTCGGCCGCTGCCCCCCAATGCTCAGCGCCAAACGATAAAGACGGGACGGCTTGTCCTACGGCCACTCGGCCAGAGCGACATCGCCGCCTTTCACAGCCTCCGGAGTCAGCCTGAGGTCATGCATTTCACAATGCAAGGACGAGTGGATAAGGATGTCGCCGAGACCCAGTCCCGGCTGGAGCCCTTCCTCCCGCCCAACGATATCGAGAACCACAACTTTGCCATCTGCCTGAAGGAGACAGGCGAGATGATTGGCGTTGGGGGCAACCACAACTTCGTCTCGAGCTTCGGCTGGCCCGAAGTAGGCTACATGATCCGGAAAGAGCAATGGGGGCAAGGCCTCGCGCCTGAGTTTTTGCGGGCGTTTCTCGCGGCCTGGCAGAAGCTGCCGCGGGTGGAGGCCGAAGTGAAGGTGGATCCACGCTCCGTTGATGGACTTCCGCAGGACGGCGGCGGCTTGGTGCCTGAGCAGCTCATTGCAGTGACAGAGTTAGAGAATGTCCGAAGCCAGAAGATGCTCCACAAATGTGGATTCGACCTCTTTCTTACATGGAAGGCGCAGGACACCAGCGGCCAGAATGGCGAGTTGATTGACTTGCCAACATTTCGATTCTTCTCAAACAAGAAGATCTCTTGAACTTAGATTCAGGTTATCACTAGTGAACTTTCCCCGCTGCGAGAGCTAGAACAGAGACGGGTGTAGGCTATGATCCAAAGCGAAGTAGGGGATAGGGCTCAAGTGTTTGTAGGTTCCCGTCTGACGCTCCTTGTCCATAACTCTTCCACGACCAGTACAACAAGCACGAGAAGTTTGTGGGCTCCAAGTGGTCTAGAAGAATCCAGCAGTGCAAGTTCTTTCGCCTAGAAGCTTGCGATATACCGGGTATATAACGTGTCTACTTGTTACTGGCACTACGATTTAAACCCATAGTGCTGGCTATTATGGCCAATTTTTCTAAATGACCCTAACGATCAGCGCTTTAAATAATTCAATCTTAAATAATTCAACCCAATTATTTTCAATTTAATTTAGGCAATTGATAGGACGCATGAAGAATTGATAGGGACGCATGAGTTTTTATAATATCTGATTCGTCAATCACTTTTTTGTTAGTGCAGGCAGAATTCTGCCAAAGCTCCCAAAGTACCATGAGCTTAGCTCTCCTTAATCTTACCTGAGTAGCTGACGCGCGACGCGATTAAGGTCTCCACCAGCTAGTTATCCACCGCCAGTCTCAACCGTCGACGATTAGGACCCAGGGTTGGAAATCGATCGATTCAACCTGTCAATCGATATCATATCGATCGAGGAGGATCTCTAATCGATCGATATCGTATCGATCAAGCCCCCAACCGATCGATTAGAAATCCTACTCGATCGATATCGTATCGACCAACCCTCCAATCGATCGATTTGATCGTCGATCGTGAGGCCCCGGGTAGGCTGTCCAGGGTACACACACACACACACACAATTTATTTCGCCCGGTGGCTTATAACCAATAGGGCACTAGTTGCTATTGTACATTTTCGTTTCCCAAGCTTTGTCATGATCTCGTAAAAGCCCATACAGCGTCCAATTTCTACTTTTGCTTCTTCCTTTTCAATCTTTCGGCGGGTCTCGTAGGGTTTGTATTATCAGCAACCGAACTTGAAGGCTATTCTCCAAGTGTTCAGAGTCCTATCTACGGCGGCTGAAGCGGTGCCTGCTGTCCATGGATATGTATGTATATATGTATATTTTTCGTCCGGGGGGCCGCGAGGCCTGTAAAAGTCCCCTATTGGGGCACAGGACATGCTGGACTAAACTATCTACAATTGCTGCCGCATTGGACTTTACTCAGACCATCTGCAAGGCCTCTTAGAATTCAGCGCTCGCAATAGTCCAGACCATTTGGACTATTAGTCCAGACTGCAATCCAAGATCAATAATCAATCCACGACGGGCGTTCGTGGATTGACGACTAGGATGATGCGTCCCTTGAAACGAGCCGTGTTGATCTGGATCGCACCAGTAAATTGATCAGAGATATCCAAACCAAAATGGTTGGCACAGCAACAATCATGGGTATCCTGGTTTTGTAACACCATGCCAACAACCTAGCGTACTTAGCGTCCACGCCGGGCGTCCGTATTCCCTGCCCTGATCTGCAGTCTGGACTAATTCAGCCCGAAGGGCGTTTTATTCAGCCCGAAGGGCGTTTTTTCAGCCCGAAGGGCGTTTTACTCAGTCAGAAAGAAGAGCATAAAACCTCTTCCGATTGGCCAATTAGCCTGGCCTGTGCTCAACTCGTGCGCGAATTGGTCGGCTGTTAACGCTACGAAATGAAGGCCTCGCTACAAACAAACCCCTGGGCGTTGACTAGGAAACTAGCGAGCTTGGCAAACTCTCCAAGAGCTTTCAGTTCTTCTTTACTTCTCTGCAATCAATTTGTTGGGTTGCTAAGCACGATCCTGACTGAATAACCCCCGTGCCCTTTACTCCGTACACTAACCTACGTGGCGGATGCTTTCCCTTTTCTGTCGAATCTATCAAACCCCATCAGGTTGCTAACGGTATCTAGGTTCACATATTACCTCCGCAGCCAGCCCACCTCTCAAGATTCCCCGGTTACCTGCCTGCGGGAAGCAGTGCAGTTTCCTCCCTGATCATTCAGACCTGATCTACCTCCCTCAAAGACAGCTTCCCCATCGAGGTCTATCACGGTATTGGACGTAAGCCGTCGCAAAACCTCCCTGCCCGAGCCTTATCCAGCAGTCTAGGTTGGTAAGAGGTGGATACATATACGGCCAGATGGAGGACCATATACCCGAGGCAGTTCGAAACTGCCACACCTGCAAACATGACCTGTCCGAAGTCGAATTTAGAAGCGTCAAGGACCCTACGAAGTTTACAAGAGACTGTGCTAGCTGTAGGGCACGCCGAAGGGAACGTGTAGCCGAATCCCGAGCCGCCGTCGCCGCCATGCGGAACATCGCCTTGAGGCAATCGCCACACAGAGCCACGAAAAGGACCGATTCTCTAGCTAACCTGACGCCTCCAAGGCGGACTGCGCCAACCCTGCGTCTGTGTACGGCTTACAACCTCCTGCCACACCTGCCTTATTCCGTGGCCTGGCGCCCGCACTCCAGGGACTGCCTAGACCTCTGCTGGGGCCATCTACCCCAAGCGCGGTAGAGGGACCTTCCCCTATCCCTCCTAACCTTTGCCTGCCAACAGTAGTTCTGGGCACGCCGATTCCTCAAACGCCAATTCCTCAATGCACTCTTCCAACGGCTCCTGTTGTGCTAGGCACGCCTATACCACAGGAATCGTTCCCTACCACTCCTTCATTATTGCCACAGGGACATCGTCGCGGCCGCTATACACGTCAAAGGCCACAGCCTGAAGAGCGACAGTTTGATCAGATAGCTGATCCACCTTTTACGGGGGACCTTAACCTGCCTGCCCTTAGTGAGGAGGATCAGGCCCTTGTGCGGGAGTTCTATACCGCCCTGGATGACGAGAAGATGCATCGCTGCATTCGCTGCCGGGAGCATTGGTTCGAAATGAAGAGAAATAGCTTGAAAATCTGCAGCCGCTGCATTAGTCGAGACAGGGAGAGAACCCCTACCGAGCCCTACTTCTTTAGCGCTGCGAATAACCTTGACTTCGGGGAAGTCCCCGGTAATCTACCTGGCCTAACAATGGTTGAGGAGATGCTGATTGCTAGGGTTCACGTACACGTGAAGGTCCTACAGGTACGTGGTGCTCAATACAAATACCGCGGTCACGTTGTCCACTTCCTTCGCAATGTTGGTAGGCTATTTGAAGAGCTCCCAGTCCTACCTGAAGAGCTAGATATCGTACTCCTGCGGCCTCCTAATATGGAGGGCGACCCTCACTTCCAGCAGCAGTTTGCTCGCGATTTCCGGGTACGCCGCTCGTGCCTGTTGACCTGGCTGCATTACCTACAGCGCCACCACCCGGGCTATCGCGATATCGTCGTGAGGCAGGATCGCTTGCAACGGCTTCCTCTTGACGGCAGCATAGTTGCTTCCATTGCTAGCCAAGTGGCTGACATACCTGACGGCGAGATCCCCCAAGGCCCGGTTGAGGAGACTGTAGAAGAGGATCCTAGCGATGCCGACGCATCAGCGATCCCGAATTTGCAGGTTACCGATACCGAATTAAACGCCCTGCAGTCCCGGTTCCTTCATGGTACCCCTGACCCTGAGCGTATGGCTGATCTTGAGCATATGCCGCCTAGCGCGCAGGCTCAACACCAGATGCCACTACCTTCCATTCGCAGGACTCCTATCAACGAATTCAACCGTTCCCAGCCGCTCTTAACGCTCGCATTCCCTACCCTCTACCCTGACGGCAAGGCGGACTTCGTGGAGCCTCGCCTACGGAGCATCACGTACCAGGACTACCTTGCCCATGCGATGAGATGGCAAGACGGACGTTTTGCCCGCCATAAGACGTGGCCTTTCGTCGCCCTCAACACGCTGTTACGTGCGCAGGTCAGAAAGCGAAGCAACTACTTAGTCAAGCAACACGAAGGCCGCCGTCAACCTCTTACGCGCGCTGACATAGAGGAAGCGATGGCTAAGCCTGACGAGCCAGAGGCTCAGGCCCTGATCCAGTCGATCACGCGCCAAGCCGCCGTAATCAGGGGCACCCGTCCATATTGGTATGAGCAAAGGAAGGAATTGGAGGCATATGCCTACAATCTAGGCAGGCCGGGCCTTTTCGTTACTGCAAGTGCGGCTGATTACCACTGGGAGTCCCTATATCGTCATATGCCTCGATTCCAAGAATGGAAAGCAGCTCCTGAGGCGGTGCGGATGGCCCTGTCCCGGCAATTACTGAGAGACAACGCCCACATTGCCGCTTATCACTTCCATAAGCGTTATATGCTCTTTAGGACTATTGTCCTGAAGCAGAAGTTTAACCTGACGGACTTTTGGGGTCGCTACGAGTGGCAGGGCAGGGGTTCCAGTCACCACCATGGCCTATATTGGTTAAATGGCCACCCAGACTTAGATCCTGATAATGGTCAGTCCCGAGAGCAATTCGCTCAAATCTGGGGATATTACGTATCTGCTGTTAACCCAGAGTCTTAGCGGATACAGGTGCCTGGGGAAGGGAATCCCCTGATCAGTAATCTATTGGAGCATCCCCTTACCGTTCAGTTCCTATCAATGGTAGTCAACCGCGTGCAACGCCACCGATGCAACAACTACTGTATGCAGCTCAATAAGCATACCAAGCAGGTAGAGTGCCGCTTTGGATTTCCTCACGGGCAGCGCCTCCTAGCCTCCCTTGACAAGGTTCCTCATTCTAAGCACTGGAGCTTCAGGGGCGAGCGGAACGATAGCCAGATTAACCACTACAACCGCTTGCTTACCGTTGCATGGCTAGCCAATACAGATGTCTCGCCCTGCACGAGCCTACAGCAGGTAATCGATTACGCAGCCAAATACTGCTCCAAGTCGGAAAAGAAGAGCGAGTCGTTTGCTCAGATTGGGAAGGCCCTGGTGCCCCGGGTCAAGGACCACAACCCCCTGATTTCCTTCACGTCAAAGCTCCTAAATCAGCTAGTTGCTGAGCGAGACTACTCGAAGCAGGAGGTTAGCCACTTGCTCCTCGGTCTGCCGTTACAAGAGGGCTCACGAACCTGCCTATACGTTGATTGCCGTAATCCTGACAGGCATTCCCGCTCCCTACGGATTGACGGCGATGAGGTTGACGAGGCCCCCAACGTCTACGAAAAGTACTGTCAACGCTCAGAAGCCCTAGAGGACCTGACCTATGTTTCCTTTCTCAAATACTGGAATTTCCGCTCTAGGAACCCTTCCATGTGGAAGCAATGGCAGCCAGGCAACGTTAACGGCAGGCCTCGTGTATTGGTCTACTTTCCTCGCTACCAGGCTGATCCAGAAGGCCAACAGTGGCCAGATTACTGCCGCGTAAAGCTAACGTTAAACCACCCACATCGCCGCCTTGATGAGCTCCTCACATTTGGCGGCCAGCGTTTTAATTCTCACGCTAAGGCCTTCTCCTATTGTTGGCAGCATCACAGTCATGGTGATGACCATTACGGCCGGCCAAAAGAGGCTCGATTACAACCTCAAGAGGATCAGTACGAGACTCTGCCTGTGGAGGAAGAATTTGATGACGAAGACTGGATCCGCCTCGCCGCCCTTTTACCTGACAACCCCCTTACCCAGGAAGATCTTGACCTACTTGGCCGCCGCGACATCGACGTCAATTACGACTGGACACGGCATGTGGGCACTTATCCGGAATTTCGAGACAGCTACTGGAAAGACCTTATCGCTAGCCACCCTATCGCCAACAATGTGGAGGTTCTTGGCCCTCACTGGCGTGACCAGCTTAACGCACAACAACGGCTCGTGTACGACACTTTCATGGGCCACTTCCAGGCGCAAAATCCTACTCAAATCCTTCTCCATGTTGACGGTGGTGGTGGTACAGGCAAGTCCTTCCTTATCAAGGTGCTTTCCTCCCATCTTCAGGCGGCTGCCCTACCGAATCCTAGCCCTATTTGCCGCGTAGCGCCGACAGGCGTTGCGAGTAACCAGATACAGGGCAGCACGATACATTCGTTGCTACGTCTCCCTGTAGGTGGTGCTTTTACCGACCTTCCCCCAGCCGATGCAGCCGCCCTTCAGTCCCGCCTACGGCACGTCAAATACCTCGTTATCGATGAAAAGAGCATGCTAGGGCTTGAGCAGCTGGCGCGGATCGATTCCCGCCTGCGGCAAGCCTTTCCACAACGTAGCCTCGAGTTCTTTGGTGGTGTGAGCGTCTTGCTTGTGGGCGATTTCTTCCAGTTACCACCGGTCCGGCAAAAGCCCCTGTATTCGATTAGCACCAGACTGTCTTCGTTGGAAAGGAGAGGGCAAGTGGCCTACCGGCTATTTGACCGCACCGTCTTCCTGACGACGGTACAGCGCCAGGCTGGGGACGATCAGGCCCGGTTCCGTCAGGCCTTGCAAGAACTGCGTGAAGTTAAGTTATCTATACCGTCCTGGAACCTCCTTAGCAATCGGGTACAGGCCAAGCTAACACAGAGCGAGGTTGACAGATTCAGGGCCGCTTTGCGGGTGTATTCTACAAAAGCCCGCGTCAACGAATACAATTACGAGCATATGGTACACCTCAACGCCCCGGCAATACAGGTGGAGGCAAAGAATCAGGGCAACGGCGCGGGGCAGGCGCCAAGCGACAACGCTGGCAATCTATCCAACAAGTTCCCTGCTGCTAAGGGCGCCAGGGTAATGCTCACGACTAATCTATGGCAGCCAGTTGGCCTAGTTAACGGCGCCCAGGGTACTGTATACGATATCGCCTGGAATGCAGGCGCCAAACCACGGGAAGACCCCCCAGCCGTTATTATGGTGGATTTCGATAGCTACGATGGACCGCCGTATCTAACAACTAACGAGGGCAGGAAAATCGTACCCATCCTTCCAGTCACGCGTGATTTCCTAGTGGGCAACGAGACCTGCGCTCGCACGCAGTTTCCCCTGATCGTGGCATTTGCTATTACTGTTCACAAATTCCAGAGCCTAACGAAGGATCAGATAGTTACTGACCTCGCTACACGCGACTTCCAGGCCGGTATTAGTTATGTTGCCGTCTCACGAGTTACCTCGCTGCAAGGCCTACTCCTTGAGGCGCCTTTCGACCGTCAGAGCCTCTATAACCACACGCCCACGGAAGGTTTATACGCCTGCGTTTCCTACGTACTGCGTTTGTGGCTAACTATAAGGCAGGGATGAAGATGCGCCTTGCTGACCAACAACGCCGTCAGACTCAACAGCTGACTGATCCGCCGTATCCACCACGCTACATTGACTAAATGGCGTTTTCCTATAAGCTACAGGGAAAGGGGAAATTCGATATACAGTACATAGTTGATTGGGCCTGTCAGGAAGTGGTAGAGGGACCCCTATGTCTATCAGTCAACTCCCTGACTACAGGTTTGAAGTGGTTTAACAGCTGGTTACCGCTGCAGTCGAAAGGGGGCTTCTAGGGGGTTCCCCCAGGAGAGTTTAATAGCAGGTATACGGTATTTACCCTTCGGGCTGGATATTCAGCCATTAAGTCCCTTGCCTTGGCAACTTAACGGGTGTTCGAAGTATTTTATACAAGCCCCTTCCCTTTATCCCACATCCCACCGAACAATACCTGGGAACAGTGCTTGAAAGCTGCTATGGATTTGTAACATGCTTCACAGTGTTTCCAGCAGGCTCCTGCTGTTGAGAACTCCGCCGGGACATCCGTCGGGATCTTTCGGCCACGACGTTGTCTCTTGGAGCCACCGATCCCGCTCAATTGATGGGCTTCATCACCTAACCAGCTCGCTTTGTGACTATACCGAGAAGCCTCAATCTGCTGAGTTGGTCGTGACCGGGGTGGTGCGTTCATAAGCGGGAGCTGGAATAAGGGGTTGGACATACAGCTAGGTCGCGTTCCCTACATCACACCAGCCACTAAGGGGGCACTTTTTACTCAAAAGGGAGGCACTTTTAATCAGACTGTATATTTAATATGCCAAAGCTGCTTCTGCCACCTTCCATCTTCCATTGCTCCAACGGCTTGCCATCCTCTCAACTTCAACTCATCCAAGACCCGAGTCACGTCGTTCTACACCATCGATCATCATGTTGCTCGTCAAATCTTTGATGGGCAGTGCATTGGCCATGGCATCCACAGTTGTTGCCACTGCCGCCAATCACGACCAGGTCACCTTGGAAAAGGATGTCATCATCATTGGCGGAGGCGCTTCTGGCTCTCACGCAGCAGTTCGCCTGCGCGAAGATTTCGGGAAGACAATCGTCGTGATTGAGAAGGAAGCTACTCTGGTGAGTCCACTGAGGCATCTCGAGGGAAGCATTTGCACTGACCACCATTCATCTAGGGAGGCCACGTCAACACATACTCAGCCCCGTCTGGAAATTATTACGATTTCGGCGTTCAAGTATTTTTGGATATCGAGGGCGCGGCAGATTTTTTCGCTCGTCTTGGCGTTCAGACCAAGGAACCCAGTCGCACTCCTGTCACGAACCGCTACGTCGACTTCACAACCGGCAACAGAGTTAATTACACCGACCCAGCCAGCGAGGACATTACGGCTGCTCTGGAAAAGTACGCCAAGATCTGCGCTCAATACGAGGACCTGCTTGTGCCTGGCTACTGGAATTTCCCGGCTCCCAACGATATTCCGGAGGATCTTCTGCTTCCTTTCGGCGACTTCGCCAAGAAGTATGAGATTGAGGCTGTTGTTCCATCCATATTCACAGTTACTGGTCTTGGAGATACCTCAAAAGCGCTTACTATTTGGGTTATGCAGGCCTTTGGCGGCGATATGGCCCGGTCGTACCTTGGTGAGCTCAAGACATTGGTTCCCGCGTCAGGCCGTAACCAAGAACTTTATGATGCCATTGCCGACTTGCTGGCTGATGATGTTCTATACTCGTCCAGGGTCACTAAGTCTAAGCGTTCCACTGAGGGTGTTACTATCACTGTCGAAAATGCCAGTGGTAAGCGCACTCTAATTAAGGCCAAGCGACTACTTCTCGCCATTGAGCCTACGCCTTCGAATCTGGCCCCCTTCGATCTTGATCACAGAGAAGTCGAAGTCTTCAATAAATATAGCTACGTGAATCTCTATGTTGGTATTGTTGCCAACTCCGCCCTGCCTAAGGGCGAGTCACTGGTTAACCTACCCGCAACCGCTGCGCCCAACAACTATTTGGCCTTTCCTCAGCCGTCCTTTACAACCTATTTTAACTGGGCTGGCACTGAAACAACGGATATCTTCCGCCACATAGTCGTTGGCAACGAGACTCTCAGCGCGCGTCGTGCCAAGAAGCTGGTGCAGGATGATTTTGATCGGATTATCAAGGCCGGTACTCTTGAGAACCCAAAGTCTACTAAGCTGGAGTTTGTCGACTTTGCGGTTCATGGCCCTATCTACCCGTGGGCCTCTGCCGACGAGCTTAGGGCTGGTTTCATCCAGGATCTATATGCCTTGCAGAGTCTGCGATCGACATGGTGGACTGGTGGTGCTTGGAGTGTCCGGCTCCAGACTCATCTGTGGTTGTATAATAACGTACTTCTTCCTAAGCTCATTGACGGGCTGGAGAGTGGCAAGACAAGCGTATAGGACAATCATGGGGACACTAAGAGTTTAGGAAAACTACTTCTACCTGTCGGTGCTCTTCCCGACAAATGCTTCTGTATGTTGCGCAATTGCTGAGTCACATATAGGCACTGCTGGCATGCAAACCCATCTTTCTTTCGCGGCTCGATGAATAGAATAACCGTGGCATCGGTGCTAGTGGTCGAAAGGTTTTCAGATCGTCCTGGTCCTTCAGAATGTTCGGGAGTTTAAAAATCCGAAAGTCAATAGAAAGTCGTTGCTCTCCTGTGAAATTCTAGCGGTGGCGGTGATTGGAAAGCAAATGGCTTTTTACCTCTTTGGCCAAAACAGCATGCTTGCAATACCTACACACAGCCAAGTTGAACTGTGGTAAGTAAACAAATGGCCGACTGTGAGAAACGGACAGGCCTCCATAGAATCGGACGCTTCTTTTTATAATACTAGAAGGCTCTGGCTATCTGTGGAAATCTGCTATTCATCGACTCTGCGGGTAGTGGTGTCATCTCCGTTGGCCCTGAAGTTCGCACTTCCTGCTCCAGGGCTGTTAGCCTGAGGCGAACCAATCTTTTCACGTTTCCGATTATCGTGCGACTCTGAGATCTCGACGATCTGGGCTGCAATATTCTCCTCCAAGTACAATTTCTTTGACTTTGGCAGGCCAAGGACCAACTTCGACGGGACTCCACTTTATCAACATAATAACATGCAAGCCCATGTAACTTGAAAATTGCTGGGACAAGTGGCATGGGATAACTAGGCGGAGAATGATGTACCTTTTAGCCTTGCATTTTAATTGGGCAATATCCCCGAAAGGGTCTGTGCTCCCGGGAGAAACAATATCCGTTCCATTCCACGAGAATTACCAGCAGCGATCTTCCACATTATAAATACAAACTGCCACGTCGACTTTGACTTCGGCGGCACTGAAACTATTTTTACTAAGAAAGATTTAGCTTTCTTACAGTACGGCATGCCAAACCTCAAACTCCGCCAAGCTTAGCACGCATGCATTTGTCGCCTTTGCGTGTGAACGCCGCTTTCTTTATCAGCTTTGGCACCAGCCGCTTCAGGATACAGGTTTCACTCTCATACAGGACGGGACGTAAATGGATCTTAGTCACGTGGGAAGTCGCCATGTTCCGCCCTCCAAGCGACGACGTTATCTATCCACATCAGCTCGGGCATCCCAAGCATGCCAAGGCTGCGCAGTGTCCAAGGTCAAGTGCGACAATCTCAAAACATGTCGACGATGCGAACAGAGGCAGATCAAATGCGTTCGCTCTCCCCCTAGCCGTCTGCCGTCGCTAGAGGCGGACTCTCTCATTGTTGAGGTATCGTCGCAGCCGCCCCAATCTCGGAGTGCGCGCAAGACACCGCCTCCTGGAACGGGGACAAAGGCTCTCCCGCAGCATGTAAACGAGCAGGGCTCATTGAACTTCACACCGACATGTAAATCATGTTTATTGCCGGACTGGGCGCAAGGAACCGTCCATTCTGACGTATCCGACTGCTTTCGCCCTCTGGCCCCGACCTCTTCGAGTTCGGCACCATGGTTACATGCCAACGATCTATTTAACATATGGAACTCCATCCCTCCTCCTCAAACTGAGCCCTTGAGTTCCGAGACCCTGCTCGACCTGAACTTCCAAGAATTAGGAACAGAAGCCCGCGGTTCCGGCCCGGTACCTGAAGTCCTTCCCAAGAGTGTCTTCATCAATGTCTCCGAGGTGACGGCGGAGGTAAAACGCACCTTCAATCTGTCGCTTGGATCCTGGAGGCCCGACGATACGGATTACCTTCTCGCCGACGAGCTGAGCTTATTCGTACGTCCACACGAAAAACTGCGCGCTGATGATATTCTCGGTGTCTACGACAATACCATCCTATGGGAGCGTCTCACCGAAGACACCCGCGATCAAATCCTACTTATGACTCAAAATATTTCCCAGGAACGGTCCGGCGCTAATCTTTCTTCCCGGAGGACTTTTCCTGCCCTGGACGTCTTGGACAAACTGCTCAGGTTCTTCCTAACCCTACACAGGGCGGAATCAATTCCCTTCATTCACATCCCAACCTTCCGTCCGTCATTCAATGACCTTGTTCTTGTGACAGGGTGTATTGCTGCAGGCGCAGCACGGTCAAAAAATCCGAGAGCTCGCAAATTTGGCCTGGCCTTGATGGAAGTAGTACGCCTTCAGATCGCTCGAGAGGTGAGTTGCACACTGACGGATTCGATGACGAGACATCGTCGTTCCGAAGTTGTACCACATCGGCTAATGGCTACGCTCGCAGTGCAATCGGACTATGAATCGGATTCTTCAGCTGGCGAACATGCAGGCCTTTGTCCTGCAAGTCAGTGTCGGCCTGTCGAGCGGCGATGCGCGGCGCCGTGACATGGCCAGCTCGTTTGTTGGTCTGATTGTAAATGTATGTAAGAGGGACCGCAAACGAGGACCCCGACCCACCAAACGTAGTTCATATGTGCTAATGAGATTGGCTTGAAGATGGTACGGCAGGGCTACCGCTTCAAAAAAGCGGCTTACGAGGAGGTGGAGGCTCCTTCGTTCGAGGACACCCCCAACGCCCTGGAAATGAAATGGAGAAAATGGGTTGAGGAAGAATCGTTCAAGAGGTACGTACACCAACGACGCAACACCCAATTTGGATCGGGCATTCTACTTAATACACGAGGACTAATTGCTGGGCTATAGGGTCGTGTATCGCCTCTTTGCATTTTGCACGCATGAAGCTTCCCTCAAGTCTACGAGCTCGGCCCTCTCTTTCACTGAGATTTGCACTCCGATTCCTGCGACGAAAGACCTCTGGCATGCACCCAGCGCTGCCCAGTGGAGAGACTTGTACCTCTTACGGGTGGGAAACGTTGGAGCTAGCAGTGCCAAAAACATCATCACCCTCCTTGACTGCCTCCAACGGCCATCGATCTTTCAGGAATTCCCGTCATCCCTAGACCGCGAACTCGCATTCAACGCCGTCCTTTATAGCACTATGAACATGATACATGACGCTTACAGTCACCGTCGCGCTTTGGAAGGTGCGATGTCTGCGGAAATCATGTTGGCGATTGGCTCAGAAACGCCATCAAATCAAGAACGGCACATTCTAAGACTGATATATGGGACACGATCCATGTGGGACATCGGTGCCCTGAAGCAGTCGGCCCCGGTGGCAGTTTTGCTCGAGCTTACGTCCATGAGATCCATCACACCGCTTGATAAGATGGAAATGCTCTTGCACAATAACGATAAGGACGCCTCTTCCGACTCTTCCAGCGCTCTACAGGAGTGGACAGGGAGCCGAGCTGGGAGAAAAGCCGTTTGGCACGCTGGTCAGGTCATACGCTTCATCAGACTGGTCGAGGACTCTGAGCTAGAGGATTTCCTAGCTGTCGCGGTGTATCAAGCTGCGCTTTGTCTCTGGACATATCGGGGCTTCTGCCAAGAGGTCACTCTTCAGGCAGTGAATCCCAGCCATGCTGACACCATGCCGCATAGCCAAACGCTACATGGAAGCCCTGATCTGGGACACCTCTCTCGTGGCGTGCATGTGGATGGGTGTGAGTCCTTAGCAACACAAAAATGGATCAACCTTGGCGGTTCTGTTCCTGTTATTTCTATTAGTATGGCACATCAGTTGAGTGGAATCGTCCCCGAAAGCGATGTGGTTCCCTTGTGTGCCGATCCAGACACCACTCATTGTTTCATCCAGGCCATTGTTGATTTGTTAAGCACGAAGTTCACTGGGAGTGGCGCTCATATTCAAATATCGGAGGCTATTTGTCAAATGTTTCGAGCGTTTGGGAAACTAGGCTAGGTAGACTTAGTCATCGACATGTTTGCCATGGGACCCAATAGAGCCACGGGTCCGTACAGCCACGGGTCCCTACGCTTAGTCAGCAACACCCACTGTAATATTCTCGCCTCACCGCTGACCGCCTATAACCACTCCATCACAACTATCAAGGGCTGCTTCTGTATTTTAATGGGCAAGATTTTGCACCTCTTCTATGGCCTACTATATGACATTTGCTACATGTAGGTAGTCTTTTTGCTGGCTTATCTTGCGGCTCATCTTGTGGCTCATCTTGCCCCTTGTCTTGTCGCTTGTTTTGCGGCCTGGCTTGAGGCTCGTCTTGTGGTTCGTCTTGTGGTTCGTCTTGTCGCTTGTCTTGTGGTTTGCCTTGGGGCTCATGATTGTGTTGACAAAATCGAGCTTCGGTTCGATGTTTAAGAAGCCAATTTCCACTCCATTCTTCCTTGGCTACTATTGAAAATTGGCAGCCAGTGCGAAATCGATTGCATGCGTAGGTAACCGTAAGTCGACCAGACCTTTCTGTAGTTGATCTTCTGGTTATAAATTTATAGCCTCCGATTGCTGCCCAGATATTGAGATCTAGAATAAGATCTTCTTGTGATGAATACCACTGTTGAGGAGGAAGAGAGTTCATTTTGTTAATAGTAGTAAGTAAGGATAGATATGATGAAGTATCAGGCGGTGAAGCAGAAGGGAGACGGAAAAGGCAGCAAGGCAGAGGGTTAGGGTTATGCTGACTAATAGAGGACCCGTGAGTGTACGGACCCGTGGCTCTATTGGGTCCCGTTTGCCATTCCTCTCTTGGCTTTCCAGTCCCCCTACGCCGTGTGCGCACCAGGAGTTCCAGTAGTCTGAACTCGAGCGGCTGTAGACTCGCAATGGGAACACCGAAAACAATCATTGGGAGAGTTTTGACGCGGCGATAAAATCTATGAGCTGGAAGATTCCAAGATTCATGACTGATTGAATGAACACGGGAGCTGGGCATGGTGTATCCTCTCTGGCCTCCCGCTCGGTTCCACAATGAACTGTCATCTGAAGTAGTGCACTGAACGTCGTCGGTTATGATAGCACTTTATTGTCACATAATAGGGATTCGAAGTCATAGAATTAGTTGATTTTCGAGCTCAATGAGAGTTCTAGCGCTAGTCTTTTGGACTAAACTTATTGCTGGGTTGAAAGAGGGGAATATAGAGAGGGATATATTGGCCGCAATGAGGTCACCCTGAAGATGACACTGTTCCTTTGATATTCATATTCTTAATGCACTTCTATCGACACAACCTCACTCGGCCACTGTGAAGCGAACTCTTCCGCCCTCCATAACAGATGTGTATCCAACCCACATCCCCCAATGGCTCAGAAGGCGCTGTTGGAAGTTTCAGACTCAGGGGGGATTGGGGCCATGACATCCCAATGCTCAGTAAATACGCCATCTTCATAGCGGAAGATCTCAATAACCTTAAGATCCTCGCCTCCATTGCGCTGGTTGACGTAGAGGTGAACAATAACGTACTGGCCATCCACTAAGATACGCTTATAGGTGAAAAGTGGCCGCGTAGCCGGATCCGCGCACTCCCGCCTTGCAAACTCGAGGATGGACTCCTGGCCGGTTCCGACGGTTTGATTATGCTGTTTATAGTCCTTTGAGACAAGGCGACGGGTAACGTTGTAGTCGTTATAAGTGAAGGTCGCCTCGAATAGCTCAAGAACAGCCTTGGCTGCCTTAATTTGTTCGGGTGTCTGCTTCGGCTGGTCGGTTAACTGCTCCTTCCAGATCCTCTCAACATCAGCCAGAACGGCAGCGTTAGACATGATTGCAGGATGTCTGTATTAAATGGTAATAATAAAGTAGTGGAGGAATCAGCAAGGACAAGAGGGATATAATAGCGGCTTCGTGTGCTTGAGATGAAACAGCGAGATGATAGGTGTAGACTGGGATGGCAAGAAACTCTTCCGAGAAGCCAACGAAGACAGGGATTTTATATGGTTGAGGAAGGCAGTTCCATGCAAACGTCTAACGCCTGAATGAAAGAAAAGTCACAACATTAGCGAGTTGAAATGGTACTAGTCCATGACCACCAGTGCCGAGCGTGGTAGTGCTTGACTATGGAACAAAACCTGTACAAGCCTACAAAGGAGCCTGACCGAGAGTCTCGCATTTCCATCCCGCATGGTAGGGCTACCGGCTGTTCTGTCTCCACCTCATGTTGGTCGGCATGCCGACGACGCGGGGAAACTTGGGGACGAATCGGGTGATCGCAAACCAGTGTGGGATGTTAAGTGTCCGTTTCATCCATAACGTATGGACGAATGGTATGTGCACTCCTTGCTACTAAGCCCCGCCGAACCACCATCCATATTTGGACTCTACGAATAGGAAGACGTGTAAGAATAGCGGGTTGAGATCCCGCACTAGTTTCCGGCCGGCATCAGTCCCGAAATGCGGGGTGAACCCCGGCGGATTCCGAGATGAAAACGGCGGTGTTTCAGCCAATGAGGATGACCTTAAGTGTAAGACTCTGATTCTTTTCCACAATCAGCGGATGAGCTCCCGACACCGTAGATCACACATTCTGTCAAGGGCTTCAGAGATGTGCTTGTCACTCTCCTTGCCATTCTTGCCGATGCTCCTGCCGACGTCTCATGAGTACTTTTTTCCAACGTTTCATGTCCCCGCTCCCCCTTGACCCTGGCTACCAAGAAAGGTGGTCTATTTCTCCGGCATTGAGTGGTGCGAGCTCGGCAAGAAGCAACGGCAGACGGTATCAATCTAACATTAAGTTATTTATAACCACCATACCGACCCGACGTCGAGTCATCTATCCTTGAACTATTCCAGGTTGACTCAAGCACTCTATCGCATATAAGCAAAGAAATACGAACCGCCGTTGCAGGATTGCGATCAAGATTCAATTCGTCAGACTCGTTACTTTCAGGAATTTTCAACATGAGCCAAGAACTACCCACCCACAATAGCCAAGACAACTTCTTTGGCTTGCCTTCGACATGGTCGCATTGCCTAAACCCTCTGGAGAATGGCGTCCCAGGCCGCTTTGAGGGCGAGGTAGCCAACCTGGTCGTCTTTGGTGAGATACCCAAAGAGATCGATGGTACATTCTATCGCATCATGGTAGACCCTTTCTTCCCTCTCCAACCAGGCAACCCACCTATCGAAGGCGATGGTAATGTTTGTGCTTTTCGCATTCACAATGGATCCGTCGATATGAAGACCAAATATGTCGAAACTGAACGCCTCAAGCTGGAGCGCAAAGAGAACAATAGGCTCTTCGGCCTGTACCGCAGCCCCTTCTCTCACCACCCATGCGTCCGCGCAGCAATAGCCTCAACGGCGAATACCAATCTCGTCTTCTGGGCTGGGAAGCTTCTCGCTCTAAAGGAAGTGGCCCAGCCATACGAGGTGCACCCAGATACCCTCGATACCATCGAATACGACCCATTCCGGAGTCCTGGAGAGACCTTCACTGCACACCCAAAGGTTGACCCGTTTACTGAGGAGCTTGTCTGTTTCGGATATGAAGCGAAAGGCCTCGCAACTGATGATATCGTTATTTACTCCTTGGATAAAGACGGAAAGAAACATCATGAGCAATGGATCAAAGCACCTTGGTGTGGTTTTATTCACGACTGCGCCATTACCAAGAACTTTATTATTCTCGTCCTTTGGCCCTTCGAGGCTGACCTGGAACGGATCAAGGCGGGTGGTCAACACTGGCAGTATAACTACGACCGCCCTGCTACCTTTGTTGTTGTGCCAAGAAGGCCAGATGATCTTCCATCCGGCTGGAAGACGGGAGAGTCCCGTGTTTATCACTGGCAAAATGCCGTCGTGATGCACACAGCATCGGCTTGGGAAGAGGACAATGGGATACTTTTCTTCGAAAGCTCCCGCGTCTGTTATAACATCCTCCCCGTATTCGAACCCCCGAATAGCCAGCAATACATGAGCAACACAAAGGCGGACTACGTGCGATGGGAAATCGATCTCAACAAACCCAGCGGGACCCAAGTCGAAGAGCCTAAAGTCATCCTTGATCTCCCCAGCGAGCTAGCCCGCGTGGACGAAAGATTCCTGACTCGCCCTTACGACCGCATCTTTTCTCCTGTACTTGTTCCTGATAGAACGAGTGCCCTACCGCCCATCGTGCCCCTGTGTTTGAACGGCTATGTGATGATCGAAAAGAAGAGCGGTAGGAACACCTTCTTTGATCCTGGTTATCACAGCACTACTGAAGAGCCGATCTTCATTCCGCGATCGAAGGACGCTCCGGAGGGTGATGGATGGGTCATGGGAATGGTGCAGAGAATTGACGTGAATCGGAGTGATTTGGTTGTGATAGACACCAAGGACTTCACTAAGCCGGTTGCTGTTATACAGCTACCGTTTCGGACCAAGAACCAGATCCATGGCAACTGGGTCGAGGCAGAAACACAGTTGAAGGGCTACAAGTCTTTGGTGAGAACATATTAGTACTATATTAGTCAGCTTAATGCGATTTGCTACTTGCCGAGATCTGAGCATTCTGTTCTGTTACTGGGCACTGTTATTGAGTGACGAACCTGGACTGAACCCTAACCCTGAACGCCTCCATGCCACCGGTATCTAGTAAATGCCGCTGACAAGTCCCGTTTTCTAGCTCCACACTAACCCAGCCCTTCCCCGCGTTTGCGTGTCGCCAACCCTGGTCCTCCCCGCCAATCCTGCAGGAAGAGCATACCTGCCACGACACAAATTCATAGCAGTGAAATCTGGCCCATCTTTCTTCATACAAAAGCAATGCCTGGTAAGGAAATTTTTGGCCAGAAAATTCTCTGTAGCTGCTTACAGTGAGCCATTCGTCACTGCCAAGTCCGCATGTTCACCCCCAAAATGAGCTGGGAGATCGGATTCGACCTTGGCTTGGCCAGCTTCACAACCGATGCAAGCAGCATGCTTCCAGAGGAACCGCCCGCGAAACGCCGTAAAACCCAGCTCGCCTGTAACTGCTGCCGTATGCGAAAGACTCGCTGCGATGGCAGGCGACCAATCTGCTCTCCTTGTGAGAGGCGAGACTCAGGAGAAGATTGCTTGTATGAGGAGGGCGCATTGAACACACGCAAGTACGTTGTTTCACCTCGGGCTCCGCCTTGAACCCCAGCGACCTTCGCTGTTGACAAGTCTGGAGACATATACAGGCATTAGAAAACAGATTGGAACAACTAGAGAGGGGGGGTCACACCGGGCCTATTCGCCTTGGTGATAATCCTGTCGCCAGCCAGCTCAGTAGTTATTCGAACCCGCCGAGAAGTAGGTTGCGTCGGCGCCGACGATTCCCCGTCGTAGGAAAACGGAAGAACGAGACTGCTAACCCTTACAGCAGACTCTCGGCCAAGACTCCCACCTTCCCGTGAAGATGATATGTTAAATAGGTCTGGCGTACCTAATTTGCTTGTTCAATCAACAACTCAAAGTCGATCTACAATCCGCATGGCGTCGGCTACAGCCATGCGTACCGGCAAGGACAAATCTTCAGACGCCCTAGCAACTGTATCGACATGTGTCTATGACCCGGAGATACTATACGGCGCATCTTCGACCATCTCATTTGTCGAACGCGTACTTCTGACCACAGGTGAGACCGACGTCTTCGGCGAACAATCAAGGCTTGGTGCCGACGAGGCCAGACATGAGATACACAGCGTGGAGAAGTTTGACAGTCAAGCAAGACACCTGTCAGGCTTGGAACTCTTGCCGATCCGCAGAATTTCCGATAGCTATGTGAAGAGCTTCTGGGACGTCGCGCACACAATCTTCCCCATCTTGCACAGACCGACATTCACTCGTTTTTATAACCAGCTTTGGGAGCCGACAAACTTGGGAGACACTCCTGAAACGACTGATAACCCAATCATATTGGCGATTTTGAATCTTGTCCTCGCGATTGGGTGCAGAACTGCCGAAAGTGTGCAACATGGCAGCCGAGCGTTGTTGTCAGACCAGTATTATCAACGGGCTAGAGGACTTGTTCCAATTGATGCCCTGGATGTGGCGTCCTTACCGGCTGTCCAGATGCTGTTGTTGACCGCTGTTTACCTCCAGTCCACTACATACTCAAGCCGATGCTGGAACATCGTGGGGCTTGCAATGCGAGTGGCTCAAAGTCTCGGCCTGCATCTCGACCGGAGCGCGTCAGGAACAAGCAATCAACTTGAGAGAGAGATACGGAGACGAGTTTGGTACACGTGTGTGACATTAGACAGGTGAGGCAACTTATCTTTCCGACAAAGGTCGTTATCTGCGAGAGTTGTTTGAGGGGAAGAGATGCTTACCAGACGGGTTGAAAACCTAAAGATTGATATGCACAACCTTCGGACGGCCAGCTATGCTCCCGAACAGCTCTTCGGTACCATTACCGCTCATAGTGGACGATGAGTACCTACTAGAAGATGGAGAAGGCACCCAGCCAGTAACCTCACAGGGTCGAATAGGCTCATTTGTATATACTATTCAACTCTTGGACATCTTGAACGAGGTGTTGCATTCGTTCTACGCAGAAGACGACCAAGCACAAGCTCCTACCACTGGCAAACATGAGAACAGGTCTATGCCGGACTTGCACGAAATGCTGCGGCTGAACTCGAAACTGGATCGATTTCTTGAAACTCTTCCGACAAGTCTCAGACTGCAAAATGTCTTACTGAGCTCGGAGACTCCAACAGGCAATGCTCTGCTTCAAGCTAGGGTTCTGTACTGTAGGTTCGTATTCTCGGAAGCTCCTCTCCAAGTCAACGCTCCGACAATGGACACTAATTCCCTACAGGTTCTTATATACGCGACTCCTCCTACTGCGGCCAGTTATTCTCCCTCTAGGCCGGTCAGGCTCAAGTAAAGGGCCAGACTCTACCATACCAGATCGGTATAGCCTTGGGGGCGAATTAGCCAGGAGAATGGGTCAAGTATGCCTAGCTACAGCGCACGACCTGATATCAGTGTTACATCAGGATAAGGACAGTGTATACAGGTGTTCAGCATGGTGGACCATTTACTGTGCGTTTGAACCGCATCATCCAACGCGTTACCGTTTCTAACCTTGTCTGCCATAGTTACTTTCGGCGCAGCAACCATTGTCCTAGCCTCACAACTCTGCTCTCCTCAAGACGATACGGGGACATTAGCCGACGATTCTCTGTCTCTTGCCATGGGAATATTCAAGCACTATACTCCTGAAGTCGAGTCCGCAACACAGGCAATCCAGGTCCTCGAAAGCCTCCAAGAGCGCCTGTCCCGTGGCGAGAAGCAAGGTATGATTGGCTGGCTACGCTTGTGTTGCGTCAACCTGGTCTCTCCTTTGATAGTTAGTTGTTTCCTTTCTAACGTAAACCGCCTTACAGGAACCGAGGTGTCACACCAAGAAGTCCAACAAATCCAAACGCCCAAGGAATCTCTACATCCTGACCCCCAAGTCGTATATGGTCCTGGTGCCAGTAATGTCGAATACTGTGGACAGGCTCGAGCTCCTGATCCGCTAAGCGAAGACTGGTTCTCACGTCAGGCGCTGAACTTTGACTTTCAAGATTACATCTGAGAGAACTGCGGCAAATGGTCAGGCACTACACTACTCTCAAATCGCTCTGTTGTTAGGCCAAAGATATACAGAATCTACCAGACACCAATGTCTTGTTCCAACCTCAAGCCAATGCCGCGTTTTGTTAGGATGCTCCGTGGACCCAGTGAGCCATCGTAGCCAGACCATCTTTTTTCCCACAGATCTCTTGATTCCATAAGTCGTGGTAATAAGTCGTCATCAGTATTTTGTCAAGGCTAGTCCGATGACTCTTTGAGCCGTAGGAGCAGCTTACGCCCAACAGGACCAGCACTGAAACTGTCAAACATTCTCATGTCTTCCACTCGCATACTAGGATCAATCGATGCGTCAAATCGTCGAAAGAATGCTGCCACAAGTTTGTTCAGTTCCACTTGCGCAAGACTGTCAAATGTTAGCTCTCGCTCTCAAGTCAAGCATAATCCAGAGCTGACTTCATTCCAATGCATCTCCGAGCACCAACTGAGAATGGCACAAATGCCTCCTTTCTTTGGTCCGCATGCTTGTCATCGAGCCAACGGTCCGGGTTAAAGTGTTCCGGGTTGGGAAACGCAGATTCCCATCGGTGCACCGTATAATTCTGTATCCCTACGACTGTCTAATTCGGCTTGTTAGTGGTGAAAGTTTAAGTTCAAGCCAGCGACGACGTACTCCTTTAGGAATCGGAACTCCAGCAACAACACTGTCGCGCATCGCTATTCTTGGAATCATGGCAACGATGGTTGGATACACGCGTAAGGTTTCGTTTATGACGGCTTGGAGATAGGGTAATCGAGAACAGGTCTGGAGGACTGTTAAATCTTCATGTCCGATAAACTCGAGCCTTCCATATGTCTTACCTGGTAGTCTGGCACAGACTTAGGGGTTGGAAAAGCAGACTTCAACTCAGACTTCAGTTTGCTGACCACTTCCTCTTGGTTAAGCGTAGCCCACAGGAGGAAAAGGAAGGTATTAGCTGTTGTTCCAGTGCCTCCGAACCTCAAAAACTTGTCAATTGGATAATCTGACAATGTCAAAGACGCTTGCTTACATGCCGCTCATGCATTCCTCTGCAACCTCCGAGTCGGTGAGAGGTCGGCCGAGGTAGCCATCCTTTTCTCCATAGAGAACGGAGTGGAAAAACGATGTAACGACGGCATTCTGGCGGGATTTCTGGATAAGGTCGACTGAGTACTGTCCATATTGTGAGAAAGGTTTCATCGCAAATTCAGTCTCAATCTTAAGTTTACCTCCTTCCATGCCTTGACTTTACGGAAGTTATTCCCGAGACCTCCTGGCAGGTATATGCCAAACTTCTCTAGTTGTGGCCAAAACTCTTTCTGCAAAGTTGATATTAGTACCCTCTGTGCACAACATTTACCAGCTTGCAAAGGAGGGAAGGTCAAAACCGGCATCTCCTTCTTGTCATGTCGTAGTACTTACGTAGATGAAGATGGGTCTCCACGCCCGAAAGTAGGACAGCACTCTATGCTCTCCTCCTGATTCTAAGGACTTGGGATCTTCTCCAAACAGGAGACGATCTAAGTCTTATTAGCCTCATGGTTCTCTCAGTGACTGGATCAGTGCATGTTCTTCGTACAAACTATATCAAACGACAACAGATGCACCCAGGAGTATATGTCGACTGCCTTCGTATTGGTCGCTTCTTTAGCAAATGTGTCGAGCAACGTTTGTACCTTAGTGGCAATTTCCTGCTCAACACCCAGCGCACTCTGCATGGAGTACCCGCGCAATAAGAGCTTCCGTCGCTGATTGTGCGCTTCCGGGTTTCTTATAAGGTACGTTAACATGAACGCTTCTTACTGACAAAAGGTCATTGGTGGGGCATACCGGAAGCTGAAGAGGTGCTCTTCTTCATACCCTCTCTTAGAGAACTATAAAAATTAAAGTGAATAATCAGCGACGGTGCATGCAAGTGTTTCAGGAAGAAAGACGCACGTAGAAAGCTTCTTCTTTTTGAAAATTGCTCGTCATATAAATGTCTCGGATTGCTGATGGGTTGGCAAAGGATAGCTCATTTGGACCGATTCTGACCACAGAGCCTATCTCCTCAATCAGTTCCACCTTGTCTGTGCGGTCAACATGGCCTGACTTATGCATAACTTACCGTACTTTTCGTGGGCTTGGTGGATTTTCATGTACCTGAGGCCTTGAAAGTTTGCATGACGAGTGCAGATCCTAGAGATTCGCGCTAGGCGAGGGCCAGGGAACTTTCGGAATGGGTGGAAGAAAAGATTGTACACGATTGACTGCACAAAGTACAAGCATAGGAGGCCGAAGGCTCCAAGGCCGTAAACCAAAGTCGTGGCCATCTCTAATTGGTATCAGAGAAACAAATTTCGTTGCTGGGTTGAATGTTGGGATTGAGGCTCAGTTATGGACTCTGAAACAAAACGCGTTTGCGAATATACGACAAAGGAGATGAAGGTGTTACCAATCAATCTACTTATGCTTGTAAGTTCTTGACAAACACTAATAAGTGTCCTATAATCTGGAACAATCACAAGCACCTTGTGCCTTGGCGCTTCTCCGCGTCACCGGTTCCACCTTCGGCATCTCTCCCCGCTCCCGGTCCTGTTCCGTTTAGCTTTCCCCGTTGTTACGCTATTCTTCGGTAGCTCCCCTTGATCGGCGCATCTCCCCGCTCATGTCTGCCTGTGGCTCGCTCAGTTCCGCGCTTTTGCATTTTGGAATTGGACGGAGGGTAATGGAGCACAATGCCGGAATACGGCGGCTTTGAGATCATGACTGTCTAGACAAGAGCAACCACCCTGTCGGCAGTCTAAATTTCAGCGAAACAAAGCCACAAGTAGCTTCTGAAGCGTAGATGCAACGACGGCTGAAGGTAACAGGCACAGGCATAGGTTGAGCTAACACGGTGAGAGCTTTACCGTACAGATTTGACGCCAAATGCGCTGATGTTGCGGTGATTCTGCTGAAGGGCATGTTCCTATTTCTGTTGCATAATCTTCTCTCCCTTGAACGGCCCATATCCCTAGAGTAACTAACTGCTCTCTTTCAAATTCCTGATATAGGGTGCTTGACAACGATCTTCTCCAAGCTGCTTCGTCCCTCAGCACTCCATTTCATTCCCTCTATAGCCTGTGATATCCCTTGAACAACCCGCACATTTGGAACCTGAAACTTTCCAGCTCCGTAGTTGTCACACACCCAGTTCATTGCTTTTTTAATCCTGACTGGCCAATCCTCTGACTCCATGGCTCCAAACATGGTGAAGTCCTTAGACCTCAATGCCGCACAAATTTTCCATCTTTTATCCCCACGAACGGGCAATACACACACAAACTTCCCCTCTGGCCCTTCGTCATTCACGCTTCCTTGAGCGCACCTTATAACAAGCGCCGGGCTACTCTTTTCGAGTGCCTCATCCGGGCCGAACACCCCTGCGCCGACAGTGTCAAACGCGTGACTCAACCTCTTACTACTCTTCCGAACTGCCTCCCTCACTTGTTCTACGACATCTTCGTCGTGATAATCAAAGCAGCTATCCGCCCCCAGAGCCTTCAGGGTGGGATGATGCTTCGCGCTTGCGGTCACAAATATCGGACCGTGTCCTGCGGCCTTGGCCAGTTGCACAGCAGATACGCCAACCGCGCTTCCGGCGCCCCAAATCAGAAGGCTCTGCTTTTCGGTTCCATCAAAGCCAGCTGACGGAAACGCGAGACCTAGGATGTTGAAAAGTCCATCGGCAGCAGTGTGGGTCACTACAGATAATGTAGCTGCTTCAACCATGGTCACTCGCTGTAATGGCACCTTGTAGAAATCAGGCCCATCTGCAATCACGAAGTCCTGATGAGCGCCCTGGTAGAGAGGTCGATTCGGGCTAGCCGGGTTTGAGCCAAACACTTTGTCGCCGGCTCTGAATTTCGAGCTCGGGCCTGCTGAGATGACCTCTCCAGACAAATCATAGCCAGCAACGGAGGAGTGAAGTCCCAGGGTAAGATGTTTGATGTCAGCGGGATTGATACCGGAATATTCAACCTTTATAAGAAACTGAGAGTCCTCGGGTTGATATTTATCGGTGATCTTCCTAATCTCAGGACCTTCGGTGGATAGGTAGATCACTTCTCTCGGTTGGTCCGCCATGACGAAAGATGGTGCTTGTTCTGATAGTGTAAACTAAAGAGTTTAATGATGGGAAGTAACCATTGACTCACAGGTGTAAAGACTAGATTTAACTTCATGGGCTAACTAGCAGCACGTTCCTCATATATAGCTAGATGTGACTACAAGGTGCTACGTTCTTGATTCATCTTGACTTAGAGCCCTCTATAAACCTTACGTAAGTTATCGAACTAATTACGCCCCGTCCTAAGTGCCGGTATAATGAAAGAGGAGCTAGTAGGCGGATTCGCGGGGTAGCAAGCGGCACCCAAACCACCGGCAAGGAAAACCGGCACAATGAATCTCGTTGATACAATGCCCGGTCCGCGGATATTCGGAGCACATGAAAGGCGGTGAGTATGTTTGGTAAAGCCCGAAAGTCAAGATATCCCAGGGTCTTAGTGCCCCTTTGAAGCAGAGGCGCTACCGCTGCAAGATTCGGCGAGAGGCTGGGAAGAGCGGCTGCAGAACAATGTACGGTTACGAGTAGGAAAAGCTTACCTCTCAAATTTGAGGTACCTGTACCTCGGCCTCGCGGATCCGGATAACTATATGCCCGGGCGGCGCATTGTCATCTACAAACACCGCTTACTTAAGGCGAGGTTGCTTGAAGTACTTCATGACTTTTATCAAGGACCAGCTAAGCACCCCTACAACTAATAGGGCAAATTAACGGCAGTTCTGCCTACAGCCCACAGTAATTATAACGCCGGTTTTGGTAGCAGTTCAACTTCCCGAACACCGCAGATCTGGCTCTGACCCCGAACCTGTGAGTCCATGCAGGTCGGCATGCCGATGTCCCCAGTCTGATACTAGCATACCCCGCGCACATTCGGTTGCCAAGGCACTGCTTGTCCCCGCGGTTCCTCCGCGTTCCCAGCGCGTACGTCGGCAGGCCAAGCTGATCATGTGGGAGGTGTGCGCTTAATAAAGTAACAAACCCGGGCGGCTCCACTGGGAGTGCGGAGATGTCGGGTTCTTCTCCCCAAATTTTGCAAGGCCAAAGAAGAGAATCCGGCATTTTTGCCGCAACAGGACCCCACGCAGCCAGGCACAACGAGTGTCCCATTCCTCCTTGGACTAGAAGGGGTACCAGTAGCTAATCGAAATGCATATCAGGGAGGAAGCACCCATTCTGGAATCAAAAGAGCTGGGACTCTTTAACCCGACAGACACCTTGCAAACAAAAACAGCATAGTCCAAGACGACTAAGCACCTGTCATTCAGCAGCCAGACAAACCCACCACACCACACCAGTCGACGATAGTCCTAGCATGACGACTCAGTACAGTCCACGGCTACACAACGAAATTTACCCTTTCATTGAACCCGCCAAGTTCAAGGGCTCGTTGCAAGACAAAGTCGTGTTGATCACAGGTTAGTGCAACAACACGTCGTTCGGACTGTCATCCGAAGCAAGCATTGTTGCCAAGCTGACTTTGACTCTCGCATGCTAGGATCTGCTGGAACTATCGGTCGAGCTCTAGCGGAGTGTTTTGCTGTTGCTGGCGCCAAGCTAGTCCTTGTGTACAACCGTACCCCGGCCAAGCCCGACTTCAAAGAGCAGTGTACAAAGCTTGGAGCGAGCAGCGTGACATTCATCCAGTGCGACATCTCCGATTTGACCAGTTGCCGGGAGCTCGTGGAAAAGGTGCGGCCTATACATAGAACAGCCCCATGTACCCCCTTGATTGTTCTCCCTATGCTGTGCCTGCCCAGTTTCTAATTTAGTTGATCTCGATGTTAATCATTGTCTTGCCACAGGTCGAGAAGAGTGTCGGCAGTATCGACGTGCTCGTTAACAACGCAGGGGTGGACCATCTAGGACCGGTACGCTAAATGATTTCAAACACCAACAAGAAAGAGATATGTACCTAATATGGGAAGTTGGCTAATCGGTTGCGGCCCTCTAGCTGCACTCTCACGACCCAGAAAGACTCCTCGATGGGCTAGCTGTTAATCTGCTAGGCCCATTCTACCTGGCGCGGCTGGTAATACCGGGCTTCATGCAAAGGAAACAAGGTTGCATCATCAACATAGCCTCACGTGGGGGAACTATTGACATTCCGTTCAACACAATCTACTGCACAAGCAAGGCCGCCCTGATCAGGATGACGAGCTGCTGGCAGCTGGAGCTAAACTCAACTGGATGTGACGATATTCACATGTACGCGCTCCATCCCGGAGCTGTACACTCGGAACTTACATCAGCAGGTATGACATCCTTAGGGCTTGCTTTTGGTTTTTCCTTCCGCGTATCGTCGCCTTGAAATCTACTAACCTTGGGTGTAGGAAGTGCGGCTGGCTTCTTTGCTGAGTACCCTCATGTTGGGAAGATGTTCCTCGATTCTCTTAAAACCTTCAAAGACTCGCCCCACCTAAGTGGCATGGTATCGGTTGCATTAGCCACTGGCATTGCGAAGGAGGCGCTTAAGGGCAAGTACTTCGACGTTCAGCAAGATCTAGAAGATGTTATTACCCAGGCATCTACAATCAGGGCAGACCCGGAGCTGTATACACTCAACACTAAGTTTCTAGGAGGCTTGGAGAATGATGGAGGAACAGAGAAGAGGGCAGCGGAAGACCCATTTCAATTCCCAGGGTTTTAAGATATGTTGCACCTACTTAGCTCATAGAAAGAACAAGAGAAGGACGCTTGGTTTCCTATGGTGATAGAAACGCAAAATGAAGTCTATCTCGTTAATACTATTATGCTACCCTACATGGTGGAGGGCAAACGTAACGAGTTTAGTGACTAATACGAGTATTCCATTACTGAGGCATGGTGGCAGCTTGACTGGGAAGTGTGTGTGAAACCAAGTCAATAGTGCCCCTTTTGCGCTGCTCTTGGGTCCACCCCTTGCCGCTCCAAGATTTAATCAGCATGGATCATAGCCGGAGCACACACAAGTACGTACCGATCGACGCCTGACCTTGAGACCCAGCGCGAAGGGAAGGTGTTCCATGCTTCGCAATTGATGTTTTGTGACTGCAGTAGACAAGGCCCGTAATCGGGCTCTTCCATAGCCTTGGCATTAGCGCACCAACCTAGGGAGTGGCCCCAGGCAATTTGCGTACCGAATCTCGATGCTCATGTAAGGGATTCGATTCGGTATGAGTCTTATTGGTTCACTCCGCGGCATGGTTGCAGCACGTGAAGGTGGCCAAAACCGACATCTGCTAGATGTGGTTCTGATCAATCAATCAATCAAGAGGTTTTTTTAATTTTAATTTCCTAGCCGGTGCCCTTATATGCTTCTCTTGACATCCTAACCCGGATCTCTGTTTGTGCAGCAATAATACAATCGGTACAGTCGTCCTTCGGGCCTTGACTGAATTTTTGCTGTTAGGTACTAAAGCATCAACACCTTAGGCCCAGACAGGCATCGCAGCTGAAAGTTGGGTCTAGGTATCTCCAGTATAATCTTGTCCAACCTCCTATCTCTAGGTCATCCATCCCGAGGCTCGCGTACAGTAAACGAGAGAAGCTTGGCCAAACCCGGAGTCAGACCGATACACCGCTTCGGGCTGGGGCGTTTGATCCGTGACGTGGCCCCTCCCATTCTGCCTGCCAGCTAATCTCAGCCGAACAGTTAGGTTTCGGCCCGCTCAACGGAATCACACCCGGGGGTTGCGCATTGCCGATTGCCGGGGGTGGCTGTCGACATTGTGGAGAAACCTAATTACTCCTTGCCCCGCAGCGTCATTCTTCCCCAAGTAATGTGCAAAGAAGTGGAACCAAAGAGGACCGTACCGAGAAAGAAGGCCAGACCCGCTTGCCGACCAGACGTGCCGAGAATACACTGTGTCGTTGTGCCTCCGATGAGTTGAGGAGAGTGGCCCGATCGTTTGAGTGGTTCTCCTCCTAGGTGGCACTCTCACCTCTTGATACGAACAACCTCAGTTGTTTAAAACATGGCTTCAACCCTGTCTGGACATGATATTACATGCTACTTTAGGCATTCAATTCATCGAAACCCGTACGTTTGAGAAGATCAAGTCGCAAAATTTGTTTGTGTGTCCCTACACCATCGCGTCACAACCAGGTCTTCAAAAGTTATTACAGTCTTCAGACCAACATGGCAAAGTTGGCATTGGCAGATGTGCGTGCGAGCTTTCGTGGGTGTAAGTCACTGAATCTGCTATGGCGCATTCATGGCTATAGTCCGTCCAGGGTTAACATGCCGTGTCCTTAGTTATTTCCACCCCCCAAGATCCAGCCTATGGCCGTCTCATTGAACGCTGGTCTGCAAACGAGCAGAATGAGCCTCAGCTTATTTTCGAGCCCGTTTGCGAGGAAGACATATCCCTCGCAGTCAAGTACGCCGTCTCGAATGACATTGAGGTGGCTGTAGTGTGTGGTGGCCACTCTTTCTTGGCCGCATCTAGCTCAAAGGGAGGTGTTCACATCGACTTGCGACGCATGAGAGGCACCTGGGTTGAGAACACGCACTTTGGCGCCGACGGAGTCATGACCATTGAAGGAGGTGCTTCTTCTGGGGACGTCGCTGAAGCCTGTGCCGCGCGAGGCACCTGCACTCCATTGCCAGCGGTTAAAGAACTCGGATATATGGGTTTCGCCTTAGGCGGTGGAGCAGGGTGGACATCGGGTCTTATGGGGCATGCCGTCGACCAATTCCTTGAAGTTCGCATCGTTCTAGCCTCTGGAGAGGTTGTAACTGCCTCCGAAAAGTCTCATCCAGATCTTTTCTGGGCTGTCAAGGGGGCCGGATACGGTTTCGGAGTTGTGGCGAGTGTGAAGATCCGAGTTTGGGGTCTCCCAAACCAGATATTCTGTGGGACTATTGTGTACCCCGCATCGTCATTCAAGGCCTTGTTCGAGGCTGCTGAACGGTATATCGAGCGCCAAAAGGAAGAAGACACGGTAGCATTTGTCTACCAAAATGTTGACCCAGATGGTGGCCACAAGGAGTCAATCCTGGCAATGCCTTACTACCACGGCAATGACGAAGCTGAGGGTCGGCGACGATTTAAGGAGTTACTTGATGTTCCACATATCGCTGACACAACTGGGCTGCAGTGGTATCCAAGATCCGCAGATAGCACTCCTGCCTCGGTATGGATGCCCATGCGTCGTTACTCGAACGGGACGCTCTTTACACGAATATCGCCAAAAGTATGGCTCCCAGCAATTGACCGCATTAGACAATGGGTTGCCGGCGAAGAGAGCAGGTACAAAGGGTCAAGCATGTTCATGGGCTTATACGGCTGGTACAAGACCTTTGAGAACACTGGTCCCCAGTTTGACAGCGTCTGGCCGTTCCGTTTCCCTCCGAGCGATGGTGAAAGGTCCTGGCGGGACTGTGCCGTATACATCACGTGAGTATGAACTGAACCTCCTAACAGACACTGTCCTGACTGAAAACCGCGTACAACAGGACCGAAAAAGCAGAGGACGAAAATGCAGCTATACAAGCTGCTAGAGAGGTCGTGGAAGTGGTCCGGCAGAAGCATGACGAAGAGTTTGGGCCAACTAAAGTTTGGAGAGTCTATCCAAATGCAAGTCTGCTACCAGGGACCACTGCTGAGTACATCTTCAAGGAGAATTACCCACGTCTGCAGGATGTAAAGTCACGGTATGATCCAGAGAATGTCTTCCACAAGAAACATCCCATAGTGCCGAGGCCCGCAGCAGCATAAATTGCGAGGACTCTTCGGCTGAGCTTTGTCTTGATTGCCAAACTAGGCCCTTACATTTCTGTCACAGCAGATCAGTCCGGTTGGGAGGAACCCCAGCCTTCCGGTCAGAAAATCATCTCGCCACAGGAAAGCCCTCTTAGCTAGGATGTCACTAAACAGATAGAAACAAGGGCGCTTATTCCCGCGTTAAGATAGTTAAATTTCAAGAGCTTCCTATAACCCCGATTACCTATTGCTACATGTGACATTATCCAGCTATCGAAACTTATTAGATCGCCTTATCCTCAGATATTAATAGAGTGAGCAAGGAACAGGGGTCACTAGGGCTTTATTCAAAGCGTCCAATCAACTCCTTTGCGCGTCACTTAAAACCTCCATCTCTTCTCACCGTAACTCATCACTGGTTTTCATAACAGATGTGCGTATGTAAATCCGCCATACTAACCATCAAGTAAAAGTTTACCCAGTTAGAACCCTGTCATCACCTCGCAGGGTTGGGTCAATTGCTGGATTAGTGATGAATGAATGAATGTAAAGTTACTACCCCGTAAAGGGTACGGGGCGCCCGTCACCGGCAGAGTGGAGATGGAGTCCTGGAATATCTCCCCGAGTACGCCACCACCGTTCGGTATACGTAGAGATCGCTTGAGTTAATAATATTGAAGAGATGTTTGTAGGTTGGTAGCATATGAGGGGGGTTAAAGGGGGCTTCTTTTGGATTACAAATCGCCATCAAGTGACTCTCTCTCTTGGCAGCCTTATGGGGCTTGAACTATGCTCTACCCAACCGAGATACAGTAGTCTGGGGGGTGGTCTGACGACATACAACACGCGTCCATGCAGCTCTTCGAAACAAGCTCTCACCTCGCTGTAGACGCGTATATGGTGTGCTAAACAGGGAGAAGTCTGCAGTCAGCTTGCATCCCCGCCAAGACCACCAACACAGGATTCAAGCTCTAGCTATAGCCCAAAAGGTTTCCTTTTGAGGTGGATTTCGCGCCAACCTGTGCAAAACACAGCCCTGTCGGCCTCGAGCGCCGGTTAGTAGCAATAGAAGGAGGCCACGGCGCGACAATCAACGAAGGGATGTGAGCAGTGTGATCTTTCAATTTACAGCTTACAGTGTTGTTGGGACTACTATCACAGGGTAATTTAGGTGGAGCATAAAGCACCCTAGATTTGACGTACCTTAATTAGCAAGATGCCCCTGAGTTTTCTACACTGTTTTTGTTTGCAATGCCTCTAGTCGAATTCCAGCTCTTCTTATTTCCACAATGGGTGCTTCCTTCCTGATTTGCATTTTATTAAGCAGCTGCTGGTACCTCCCGTAGTCCAAGGAGGCAACCAGGCACTCGTCGTGCCTGGCTGCATGGGATCCGAAGGTAGCATGACTGGGGACCTCTACACCGCCTCTATTGCGGCAGAAAGGTGACGATGGCGAATCGGCCATGAGTGAGTGTCACGTCCTGTCAAGCGGGTCCTTTACAATGCACCGTCGGACTTCCTTCTTTGGCCCGACACGACACGGGCCCATTTTCTGTAAATCGTGGGGTGAACCCCATGTTTCAGCAGTCCGGGGGAGCCGCCCAGGTTTCCGCAACCCGGGGGAGTCGCCCAAGTTCTCGCGTTTGTTCCGCACACCACCCCCACATGATGCATCGGCTTGCCGACGAACGCGGAGACAACCCGACCGTTTTAGCGCAGGGGTGAAGGAATGGGCGGGGTCACGCGCCACCTCCTGGAGTCCCGGACGGTCCCGACACAAACACGGTGCCCATTTCGGCAAATCGACGAAGAGGGGTTTGGCTAGGATGGAGCTAGTAATCACAAGTACGGGGTCGGGTAAGAAAACAAAGTCAAAGTTGCATCCCTGTGAGCGCCATAAACCTCCGAGGCAAAGCGGTCAGGACGGGGACCGATAGCTAACGGGAAAACCTTAAATCAGAGGTCCTTATTTCCCTACCTAAATTAGCTAGTGATAGACGTCCCAACAAGCCGGATTATTACAAAATCGCTATAAGTTACCAGACCCTTCACAGCTGTATATTACCGCTGATTTCCTTTAACTTCCCCCTTTTTGACCGTGGTTTTCCAACCCGATTTCCTTGGCGATCAAGGCAGTGTGATCTTTCCCCTCCATAGACGTAATTATGCTCTTTAACCGCGGTTCATTCATCCTCAGTCTTAAGCTGTTTCCTTGACTGACTGGCAGTATGATATTGCTTGGAAATCTTGTCAATAAGTAGGTATCGCCAGCCCCTGGCTTGTGCAGCTCTTCCACTCTGGCTGGCCTGAAGCGGAAGAAAACAGCTGTTAACGAGGGCTATGTCAAGGAGGAAGGACCAGGCTGGGGCCTGCCAAGAGCCGCGGTGAAAGCAGTGATTGTAGCCCAGATACAATCTCATTTGGTCTCCTAGGTATACTCCGTTCATCTCATCGTTGTAAATAGCGGCGAACAAAGGAACCCCGTATCTTCTTCACGGATTCGTCAGCAAAAAACTCTGTATCGCCCATGCAGAAGCTGCTCTAACGTTGGCTTCTTCCTCTTCTTCTCAATCCGTTCATTGCCTGTAAGCACAATAACAAGAGCACGAGTGCGTTATGTTTCCATATAATTTGGTTAACCTGCAAAGAAAGAAGACAGATTAGTAGGGGAATACAGCCAAATATGTCCTAGATCCTTACCTCCTTATCGTCTTTTGGCACAGCCCTCAACTCGTTGAACCGAAGCATCTTCTTGCCTGACTTATCTTCACCCTTAAGCTTCACCAAGCATTATCTATCACAAGAACTACATCATAATCAAGGCGAGATACGAGAGAAAATGCAAGACCAGGATGAGAGTAAATCACTCGAAAGATATGTGCGCTCGAGCCTCTCGAATGTAGACGGTTCGCGTCGTGTGCTCGTCGCCGGTTGAACAGGTCTCTGAGAGAGCCGGTCTATAGCTCGCTGTGGTTCTAGCACGGGCCGTGGCTGAGCCACATCTCGCTTCAAGTGCCAGTGGGGATAGAAATGCTCGAGCAAAAGACTTTGTCTTTCTTCCTCTAGCCTCTTCAAGGTGTGGGAGCACGGCAGCCCATGTGAAGACGTGAAAGTCCCAGTGCAAGGAGCTTGGTGTGGCCTCTGGAGTAACTGCCGCTGTTGCATCAAGTGAATGGATAAGATCATGTGTGTGAGAAGCTCTTGATATTCTAGCTAAGGGACGGGCCTAGGGCCCGTCTTTTATACATGATGAAGACGGCTGCTGCCGGAGGCGGCAGTCCGTCGCCGCCGCACAGGGGCCGGGACCCCTGTGGGCCTCAGGGACCGGCATCGTGGTCACAGGGCCGACGATGTGGTCTGAGATAAGAGGGGAAAGAAAGGAAAGTCACGTTGTCTAGGAAAGCCGGAAATAAGGTTATCATGCGTCTCAGAATGACCCCGAAATGTGACAGCCGCTGCTCTTGCACTTTGCGTAAAGCATGGTGCGAAACCCATCCTCGCACTGCCTCGAACAGCAATCCAGAAACATCATCTCATCTCATCATGCCACAATCAACATTTGGCTTCCGGGTGCTCGCCAGCTTGGTGCACGCCTACAACTCACTCCGTTACGGCCGCAACAGCATGGAGGCCCTTATGGGCCAAGCGATGAAAGATAGCGCGACATTACAGAAGACCTCGGTGCCATGGAACGACGATGAGCCGCATCCGCAATCCTGGTACACATTCGACTCGGCGACTTCTTCCTGGGCTTCAAAAGCGTCGTCAGATGATGAGGCCCAAACTGCAGACATTGGCGGAATCAACACCATTGCCCTCTACAGCTGGAACATCGACTTCATGCTTCCCTTCGCTGAAGCCCGGATGAAGCCAGCACTCGCTTACCTCGGTAGCCTGATAGCCTCCAGCCCGCCGAACACGGCTCCCGTCATCTTCCTTCAGGAGTGCACGCCCTCTGACTTGGCCACTATCGCCTCCACGCCGTGGGTCCGGGAACGATTCCATCTGAGCGACCTGGACGCAACCAACTGGGCGACCTCTCTCTACGGCACAGTGACGCTCATTGACTCCCGCCTGCCAATCACGGCCGCCTTCCGCGTACACTACTCCAAGACTCGCATGGATCGCGACGCCTTCTTCGTCGACGTGTCTCTCGAGGGCAAGCCCGTCCGCCTATGCAACACGCACCTTGAGTCCATGGCCCTCAACCCGCCCTTCCGCCCGCCCGCCCCAGATGCAGATCGTGGCGGAATACCTGCGTGAGGAGAAGGTTCATGCCGCCCTGGCTGCGGGAGACTTCAACGCCATCCAGCCGTTCGACCGCACGTTGCACACGGATAACGGCCTGAAGGACGCGTTCCTGGAGCTGGGCGGAAAGGAGGATAGCGAGGAGGGCTATACCTGGGGTCAGCAGGCGGCGACAAAGCTCCGAGAGAAGTTTGGGTGCTCGAGGATGGACAAGGTCTACTTCTGTGGCGGCGCTGAGGTGGTCAAGTTCGAGAGGTTTGGTGCGGATGTGTTGACCGAAGGAGAGGAGGAGAGCAGTCAGATCGTGGCCCTTGGCTTTGAGAAAGCGTGGGTGACGGACCATCTCGGAATCAAGGCTGAGGTAAAGATTATCGCGGAAAAGAACGCGATCCGTGTCTAGAGTCGTCGACGAAGGTAGTTGTAGAACTACTAGAATAACTAGAAGCATTGAGTTTGAAAGAGGCCCGAATTGCACTTTCAGATAAATAAGCAGCCAGCCATTACATAAGGCGGTTGCTATTTATTTCGTCTCTTCCAAGGATGTTTCCCTGGTATGAATTTCCATCCGGCTCAGATTCCGGTAAGAACTCATCACCTAAATGTCCCCAAATTTAGGTCCCGACTGGGTAGTTTGAACAATCTGCATCTGCTGCCTAGGGGTTAGAGAATGGTCCATAAATCCATGCAATACAGACACGGGAAGGATGTCTGGGTACTCTTAAGAAGGCTACCTCAACTACATAGAGGTTCAGAGTGAAGTGAAGCCATTCAAGCTGACAACACTACCACGATTACGAGTAGGATCTCCTCCATATCGGCGAAATAGGTGAATGTGACGGCTTCGACCTAGGGTTTTGGTAGAGACATTCTGGAAACCTTCATTCGTGAAGGTGCAGTTATACTCGGCCCCGACCTGTAGGCAACCGACGGCCCTGTAGAAGGCTACACTGAGCAGCAGGGCTGGCAGATCAAGGCCAAAGTTGCCGAGGAGGTAAGCTGGAAGAGAGTTGTAAGTCTTTTCTCGTTCCTTGTAATAAGTGGCGGGCTTGGGATTGATCTCATACCTCCCGCAACTCAAGACTTTTATTACTAGATTCGGACAGGCACTCTCCATCGTTGCGGACAATGCTGGCTGGTCGTATCCCAACAAGTCCTGCGTCGAAGTCACGGATGACGGGTTTGAACGTCTCTTCAGCGTCAACGTGAAGAGCGTCTACCTCGACTCCAAGATCCTCATCCCCGAGATGAAGAAGAACGGTCCGGGCTCGACCGTCGTCATATCCAGCGAGAACGCTCTCCGCATGGGCGCCACCCAGACCTGGTACAACACGACCAAGGTCGGCGTCTCGGCCTCAACTAAGTCCATGGCTCTTGAGTTTGTCATGGATAGATTACCCTGGATCACGACGGTCACCAATATAGCTTCATAAGCCCTAGAAATCCACAGCTTATATATAGACGCCTGGAGTGCACATGTCGAACAAGCAGCTCCTCAACTATTAACAGACTTGGCTACACTAGGACTACCTCTTTACCATTACCACACCCGTAACGAGACTCATTGCTCGGTGCGACATCCTGATCCACTCGATCATGCACCACGACGCTCCGGACCTACCCTACACCCCTAGGTTGGACCCGACCATCACAATATAGTTATATCAATCGGCCAATCTTACTATTGGGCGTGGCCATCTGTTGTATTGGAAAAGCTAATTTAGTATGAGGTTTTTAGTGTTTTGGATGACACCACTTTTGGGGCCAACTACGAGGCACAGGTATTGTTGGTGTTCCACGGGATCCACCAACAGGTATGGGTTTTTTGGTGTTTTGCATGACACCATTCTTGTAGGGTGGCACTAATTTTAAAGCCTACTACGAGGAACAAGTAGTTGGTGTTCTTACAAACCCCGAAAATGGGCAAACGGGCTCCGGCTTCAGAAAAAGAGACCGATGGAGAGCGTCCAGTGACCAGAAACAGAATCACCACAACATCGGATCCTAGAAATGAAGCCGAGCTGCTGAAGGTTTTACATACTGCGTCAGTCGGGCTAGTAGATAAACTGTGTTTGTCTCGCATCTATGGGGCAACCGGACTAGAGGGTACCTATTCTCAACTCGTTTCATTCCTTAGCTGGGTTTGTTATCCGTAATATCCACAAAATGTCTTGCCCCGTACGTCTTTATCCTCTACGCAAGCCGAAGAACCATCGCGTTCCGATTCCCAGATGGCAGCTTGCACTTGCTAAGACTGTCACGCACGTCTTCACGACCTACATTGGAGTCCAGATGCGCTCGGAGGACGAAGCCTCGACGCGGGCTCGAGCTCATGTTTCTTCTGCGATCAGAAGTTGGCTCCGGGCGGATCATGGTCCAGGTGCATCGGAGTCTTTCACGATGATTGATGGGGCCGAGAAAGCTGATTCGTTTATCTGGGTCTGCTACTGGCTTGATAGTGCCAAGTATCACCAGGCCCTGAAACACCTTTCGTTAGCCACTCTATTCTCCGGTTTAGAGGAGAAAGGCCGGGGCTCTATGGGCATCTGGCGAGAAAGTTTTGCTACTGCCATTCCGAGACTAGAGACCAATTACTCCGGTCTTGATTATCTTCCGGGTTTGGCGAGGCTCCCAGGCGCAGGTACTGAGGAGCACAGCCTTTCTGCTTATTGGGGTGCTGCGAGAGATCGCATTCCTGATCCTTCGCATGACTTATTTCCGAAAACCCCACACGCAACCCTGCCTCGTACAGTTCCTACAGGTCTCGGACAACACTTGATCGGCACCAACCAACACAACCTCGTTCACATTCGGTCCGGGCAGTTTTGGGAGAATTGTGGCCAGCAGGAGGCTGATGCATACGAGAGGAAACTCGAGCCCACACTCCACGAAGGGCTCCAGTACCTCTGGGAGCATCCTAAAGAGACCGAAGCCATGGGTGTTCGTTATCTCAAGAACGAAGACGATGCTCCATCGAGCGGGCGACCTCGAAAAGAGACTTGCGGTACTGCTTTTTTCAGCAGCCTTGATAGATTGGAGCACTGGGCCAAGACTCATCCCTCTCATCTAGCTATATATCGCGGCGCACTGACGCATTATAAAGCATTCGGTGATGCTAGGCTGTTGCGCACTTGGCATGAGGTTTCCATTTTGCGGGAAGGAGATGCAGTCTTTGAGTACATCAATTGTACTCCAGGAACGGGCGTGATCCAGACCGTTGAGCTCGAGGTCAAGAGCAGCTGGGACGATGGAATGTCAAACGGGGAAGGGATGACACAAGCGCACACAAGAACAAGCGTAGCATTTTGAAATACGATTGGGCTGACGTCTGCTTTCAATATCCCTCATCATCCACCGATTCTTCTTTGAGTTTTCAAAAAGCTCGCCGAGGCCAAAGCGTCTCATCTCAGCCCCCGAGAGCTCTCTAAAGAAGTCATTATTTTGAGCGTACGGCTGGATGCATTTCCTGGAACTGTCGTATTGATAAGGGCGAAGTCGGTTGGTAGTATCATTAATCTTACGGTTGCTGCGCCATCGTACTGAGCAGGTTGGTCCCACTTACACTGCCATTTCTCTTGTAGTAGGAGTTTATAGAGATCGTATGTGTGAATAGTAGGCGAAATGGTCCAAGAATCACTAGAGCCTGATCCATCTGTGTGGCACCGTCCAAGCGCGTGGGCTCCTAACATAACTACTATCTCTTGGCCATTGAGACCCATCTGCTAGAAGATATCTCGGAGGTGCTGCTACGGTTTTGAGCCGTCCAGCTGTTAGCCGCCTGGGATACATTGAGGAATATCTTTGTCTTGCGGCCGGGCTAGAACGGAATGATTCGTCCTTGCGTCGGCGGTGACGGCAGCCATTGTCTAAAGATTATAGTAAAAAGCCTAGGGGAACCTTTTAGTCGAGGTTTTAGCACACTCATAGTGTTCTTGTACAAGGTTGGTGATTTAATTGCAAACGTTTTGATAACCATGCTTTCTGGGCATGAATTGAACTAGCTCTAGCAGCGTACGGTACTGTGCCGCGTAATGAATAGCTAACACTTACCGTGCCTACGAGTGTCAGCCCTGACTACGAGAGAGTCTGACAACTGGATGTCTGCAGCTTTGCCACAGGTCCCGGAAGATCTGCCCGATGAAAGAATGGTAGGAGGTTGTCACGGTGGAGGTAGCACGATTCGACAGCACGGGAACCAGTACACCGAGTTCGCAGCCACGTTGTCAGGAGACAACACGAGTTCAACTGGTAACAGCTGTGTCGAATGCTAGGTGACGTCACGAGGTCAGGAGCGTCAGCGCTAGAGGGTAACATTATGCGTTGACCATGGCTTCTCCGCGGACGTCGATGACGACGCTAGAAAGCTTGCTGCCGCGGTATTGAACTGTACGTTCCAGCCGTCTACATTCCATCCATCAGGCTCCGCCCACTATCTAGACACGCCACCAAATGCCCCTTTGCCAGCTCATACAAGGCGTAATCTCTCGCCTTCCTTCTCGCCTCCTTCCCCTATGTACTTCCAGAAGCATGCTATATCTGGTCGGAGGGTCTGGATCACGGAGTCTTTCGCCGCGTAAAAGCCCATCGATATCCTCGGCAAAGCCATGAGCCCAGGGCTGCTGGTAGTGGCTGTCCCAGGCTAATTTGGCACCAGCATGACTGAGTGGCTTCGCCAGCTGTCCCTGCAGGCCTGCAGAGCACCAGGTCCCCACACGAGGGGTTTAACAATGAACCCGTTCCGGACCACACTGACGAGAACTAGTATGGGCTGTCGGCGTCAACCCCATGCTGATATCGAAGAGAGTTCAAGCGGAAGCTAGAATTAGTGCCGAATTCGGTGTTTGTTTTATTTGCCGCGGGCCCGAGCCGCCCAGCAGCTGCAAAAGCGGGACGACGGTGTTCGCTTCACTTTGAGGAATTATAACAAACTATAAGTAAAAGCCTGAATTCCCTTATCGTTAAATCGCTGGACACGACGCATTACACTTCTTGTGGAAACAACAAACTTCAATCATGCCCTCTTTCTTACGGGTGGCCGCTTGCCACGCCTCTCCTGTGTTTCTTTCCGCCAAGCAGACAACAGACAAAGCTCTCACTCTCATTCGGCAGGCCGCCAGAAATAAGGCCAACCTCGTTGTCTTCCCCGAGACCTTCATCCCAGCATTCCCGATATGGAGTGCATTGCGCCCGCCAACCGACAACCATGACCTCTTCAAGCGGATGGCCCTAGAATCTGTCTACTCTGATGGCGCTGAAATCACTGCCATCCGCAGGGAGGCTAAGAGGCTCGACATCATCGTCAGTATTGGGTTCTCTGAGAAAGTCCGCTTCAGCAGCGCGACCTTGTACAACTCGAACATTATTATCGGCGGCAATGGTGATGTTCTGGTACACCATCGGAAGCTTATGCCGACCTTCTTCGAGAGGCTTACTTGGGCTCCGGGCGATGGGCATGGCCTACGTATTGCTGATACGCCATTTGGAAAGATCGGAAACTTAATCTGTGGCGAGAATACAAACCCCCTTGCCCGATACACGCTCATGGCCCAGGGAGAGCAACTCCATATTTCGACATGGCCCGCCATCTGGCCAACAAGGGTTCCCAAGCCACCATATAACCAAGACGACACATCTTCAGCGGGAATGGTACAGATATCGACTGTTTCTCGGGGCGCAAACTACGACAATGTCGCTGCCAACCGAGTTCGCGCAGCTGCGCACTGCTTCGAGGCGAAATGCTTTGGCGTTCTCTGCACAGGAAAGCTAGGACAGGACGCTATCGACGTGATATCATCAGGCGCTAGCCCCGATGCAGTTCGGGCTCTGGAAGACGCTCAGCAAGGCGCCACTATGTTTTTGGATCCTACAGGAGCACCGCTGCCAAGCTTTGTGTTTGAGCAGGAATCTCCCGTGCCAAAGGACCTGTTGCAGGACACAGAGGGAATTTTATACGCTGATATGGACCTGGAGGATTGTATCGAAGGCAAGCAGTATCATGATGTGGTTGGTGGATACCAGCGACTGGATGTTTTTGATCTCAGAGTCGATCGAACTCGACGCTACCCTGTCCATTTCGTTGGAGATGGTCCCCCAGCACAATCAACTCAGAATCAGGAACAGCCCGGGCAAAACTTGCATACTACCGAGTGAGAATTGGGATAACGGATGATAAATGTATTTAGTCGACGGAAAATTCAGTCGCCAGTCGTGTAGGTTCGGTGACTAGAGGGCCAAGCAAGTAGACCTTTGGGACAGGAAGTACTCACATTAAGCCTCACCAGAACTGACTTGGGAGGGTAATCTTCCAATATATGGATGGAACATTTGCCAGTGCAGAGCCATAATCGACAGCCTATTTATCTAGCGCAAGTGAACGTAGATTCGTGCTCCTAGCGGCTACACTCATCGACTGGAGGTTGGAATGTTACCATCCAAATTGGCTGGAGCTGCGTGTAGAAATTCGTACAGCCCTAATCGTTCTACTCAAGCAACTGATGAAGCCGGGACCTAGAAACCCATTGACCCCTCGACGGCCAATTTCCAAGCTCATGGTGCCTACGTCCAGTAGCCTCAGAAAAATGACAGCGAGAGGCACATGCCGAGCGATTGTCACATAACCTCGCCCCGCGCTTATGCCCTGTAAATATCCGTCAAATCATGACAATTTGGTGCTGTTAATAGAAGAGCCCGACAGAAACCAACCCTAGGCTACTCCTGGGTATGGGGCTACAGCCTGCGCTGTATGCGCCGAGAACACCAGCGGCGCGATCATGTGCCACAAAAGATGAGGTGGGGACTGCGGGAGAAGCGGGGGAAGCGGGAGAAGCGGGAGAAGCGGGAGAAGCGGGAGAAGCGGGAGAAGCGGGAGAAGCGGGAGAGGCGGGAGAGGCGGGAGAGGCGGGAGAGGCGGGAGAGGCGGGAGAGGCGGGAGAGGCGGGAGAGGCGGGAGAGGCGGGCGAGGCGGGCGAGGCGGGCGAGGCGGGCGAGGCGGGAGAGGCGGGCGAGGCGGGCGAGGCGGGCGAGGCTGGTGATGCAGAGTATAGTTGTAAACCCGCAGGCTCTCCTATTGTAGCCCAATTTTACGGAGTACTAGTGTTAGACTTGTTCATTGATGCGTGGAGCAACATGATGGCCGCATGTTATGGCAATGGTCCTCCTTCGCAGGACGTTAAATTCCCACGTTCACTCAAGAAGCGATGACTACCCGACCGCCCAGGCAACAGGTATCACTCTACCACGCACGCCAGAGCCCTCGAAATATCCCGACATATTGCTCCTTGCGAGCTCGTACCTTCTCTCTTCACTTGACGCACCCCACACGTCACAGACACGATGGTGATACCGACGAGGCCTACCAACGGTCTGAAAGTCGCCGGCAGGGAGGCTGAAATCATTTCCCTCCTGACGCTGGAGGAGAAATGCATTCTCCTTTCAGGTAAAAACATGTGGGAGACACAGGAGATCCCCCGTCTCGGAATCGGGAGTCTGAAAACCACAGACGGCCCCGCTGGGGTGCGTGGCTCACGATGGACCGACGGTACTCACACCACCCAAATTCCGTGCGGCATCTCCCTGGCAGCTACATTCAACCCTCAGATAGTGGAGAGAGTATCCGCTGTCCTCGGCGCGGAGACCAAGATGAAGAGCGCTCATGTGCTGTTGGCACCCACCATGAACATCAGCCGATCTCCCTTCGGAGGCCGCAACTTCGAGAACTTTGGTGAAGACCCCTTTCTGACCGGTACCATGGCAACAAGCTACATACGAGGTGTTCAAACCCAGGGCGTGGGGGCTTGTATGAAGCACTTTGTCGCCAACGACCAGGAGACCCGGCGGTTCAACATGGACGAGAAGATCGATGAACGAACCCTGCGCGAGGTGTACCTGAAGCCCTTTTACATGGCCCTGGATGCCCGGCCTTGGACTGCCATGACTGCCTATCCAAAGATCAACGGCAAACATGCCGACACGAGCCAATCCCTCGTGCGTGACATTTTACGCCGGGAGTGGGGTTTTGAGGAACTCGTCATGAGTGACTGGGGCGGCCTGAACGACACCGTGGAGAGCCTGCGGGCGACGACCGATTTGGAGATGCCAGGGCCGCCCTTGCGCTACGGCGATGCATTGGCTCGTGCTGCTCGGGAAGGCACTGTCTCGGAGGCTGAGCATATTGACCCAAGTGTGATACGTCTATTGCGCCTCCTCGACAAAGCTGGGCTACTGCAAGACGTTGCCCCGGCCACCGCTTCAGTTGACGATTCGACAAAAATGGGGAGAGTTGCTACATCCGACTGCTTAGAGGGAGAGGGCGAGATTGACGACCCTCGAACGCGGCGAACCGTGCGGGAAGCCGCAGCTGAAGGGATAGTGTTGCTGAAGAACGATGGCATCCTCCCTCTGCGCCAGCATGGCTTTCAGAAGCTCGCAATCATCGGACCCAACGCTAAACAACCTACGACCGGAGGCACAGGCAGTGCCACAGTAAACCCATATTATACCACAACCCCCTTCGAGAGCATATCGGCCGCAGCTCGTGCCCGCAACACAGAAATAGTCATCACTCACGAGCGTGCCATCTTCACGCAACTCCAGCCGCCACTCATTGGCGATTGCCTGATGAACCCTGATAACGGGGCCTCGGGGTTCCGCGTGGACTTCTTCGGAGACGCCACCCTTTCCGGTGACGCTGTTTCGACCACGTACTGGAAGAACTCGCTGGTGTACTTCATGAGCGACGGAGACGTGCCCAAGTGCTTACAGGGCAAGGAGTACGGCTACAGGGCATCAGCTCTGCTCCGACCAAGTGTCACCGGCGTGTATGACTGGAGCCTGTCCAACACGGGGAGGGCCAAGCTTTACATTGACGACCAGGTTCTCATCGACAATTCTGAGTGGACAGAGATAAGCGGCAATTTCATGAACTGCGGGAGCGTCGAGAAGTTCGCCAGCATCGAGCTCGAGGCGGGCAAGACGTACCGCGTCAGGGTGGATAATGTCGTCGTGCCCCCACCGACGCCAGCACACGACAACACGCTCTTCCATAAGATATCTGGTGTTCGCGTGGGCATGCTGTACCGACACGATGAGGGGGCCATGTGGTGTAACGCAGTCGACGCCGCGAAGGACGCAGACGTTGTCGTCCTCGTTGTCGGGCACAACAATGACACCGAGCGCGAGGGGTCCGATCGCACGTCGCTGTCCCTGCCTGGGAGAACGGACGAGCTCGTGTCTGCTGTTTGCTCAGTGAACAAGCGGGTCGTCGTCGTGAGCCAATCTGCGTGTGCGATATCGATGCCCTGGGCGGAAGAACCCGCAGCCATCGTTCAGGCATGGTATC